>NW_024884900.1:536283-559461 GCF_019232065.1 Centrocercus urophasianus | reverse complement strand
CACAGCACAGCACAGCACAGCACAGCACAGCACAGCACAGCACAGCAGGCTCCACTCAGCTCAGCTAGAGAGGTGCTCGCTCACAAAAAGCTGGAAGATCCCAGTTGGCAGGCAAGAGAAGCAACTTGAGCTGAGCGGATGGACAGAAGCTGGACTGAGAAGTGCTCTCTGCACAAAGAGAAAAAGGATTTCTTTTCCTGGTATGTTGTTCTATCAGTTGTAATTACTCCTCCTGCTCCCAGAGCAGGAAGGAAACAGTGATGAAGAATCGTGGCAGCAAGTTTACTGGTCTGGTTCTGGAAAAAGAAGTCTCCATTGATCCTACAAATTAATGAGGCAATGCTGACCTTAAGGAGATTAGGATCATTAGCAGGGCATTCTGCACTGCCTGCTCTAAAGCCAGTCATGCAGTAGAGATTAAAAATCTCAGAAGATACAGAAGCAGCAGGATAACTAGGGAAGACACTTCCCTTTGCAAGCCCCACAGTCAGCAGTAGCTTGAAGAGATCATTTTCAGCAGAGGCCAGCTGGAGAAGTGAACGGCTGATGCCTCAATTTACAAAGCTCTCCAACTCTCTGCTTCCACCAGCTTAAGCTTGGAGATGGTCTGGAGCATGCTCAAAGGTGATGAGCCCCGTATAGGAATCTGAACGAACCAGAAAGCTCTGGCTTTCCCTTTCTGGGTACCTGCTGTGCCATCTGCCTGGAGCACCACGAGCAAACGCCACTGCGATTGTAAGGAATTGCTGCAAATAGGAACTGCTACAGCCTTCTGATCTCTGGAAAGCAAAGTGCTGTCCATCCCCGACCGCCTGTTCTTCCTACTCCAGGTTACTGGTATGGAGGAAAGTGCACACTCTCCTACCTCACAAAACCTTCTCACTGGAACAGCGTGCTGGATCTTCATTAGCGTCATTTATCTTCACTGTGAATCTTTCTCATGCAATGTAAAGGCTTGCTAAGTTGGTCAAATGCTACAGTGACCTCTCCTGTACCAAATCCTTCTTCTCTGTGTGGCTGAATACCTTCCTTCCTCCGTGCACAAATACATCAGGGCACTTATACACCAATCAGTTTTAATGAGCAGGATTGTGCAGCTGAACATTCTGAAAGCAAGGAGCTTCATGCGAGACACCAGCAGAGTGAATGTGCACACCTGTACCTTGGGTTTATGTAACACGGATGCATGATTTTCAGTGTACTTTACACAAGTGTATCATTAGGCCACCATCACTGACTACAAAACACTGGAAATCCTTTTACTTAATTCTGAACACAGAGCAAATGTGATGGTGCTAAATGAAGATCCCCACCACCCGCCTCTACTACTGTGGTGTACAATGATGGTTACAAGAAGAGGGAAATTGTGGGTACCTGACGCTGTGGAGGTAGATGCCTGGTCATCGTCTGGCTGAACTGTCTGCCGAACAATTCTGTCAATCTCCATGATGTCCATCCACTGGCTCAACTCGTTCTTCAGTTCTGCCAGCCGCTGCTGGGTGGCGATCTTCTCTCTTGCCAGCCGCTCCATCTCATGCTCGTATTCCTTTTCCTTTCTCTTTAAAGTCTGAAGACAGAACAAAGTAAAGGAAAAATCTAAGAAGAAAAAACACAGATGTAATCTACGCTGACTTGGTCGTTGCCACATTCATTGCTGGTTCTCTTTTATTATTAGTTATGCTGGCATAGCTGCATTCAGGTAAAGTTACCTCTTCCAAGTACACACAGAAGGGAAAGGACCTGGCCACAAAAACCTATAGGGTTGCTTTGGCCAACCACTTTCTGCTTTCTAAAGGAAAACTAATGAGTCTCCGAAACTGAAACGGTTAACAGGTCAGGTGCGAGTTACCTCAGCTCCAGGGGGAGCAGCCTACAACTCCATAGGAAGAGCTGCAGAACTTCACCACCAGCAGTCAGCACTCAGTTCTCAACAACAGTCTGACCTCTCCTGACTCATGAAACATCAAGGGCATTAAGGCTTATTGCAGACTGCTGGAAAGGCGTGAAGGAAGCACAATGGGTGCAGCTTTCTCCTCGTCACCACGTAGAAGAATATGCTTCTACTACATCTATTTCCAAGCACAATTAAGGAAAGCAAGCATGTACACAGAGCAGTGCTCCTGCAGAGCAACTAACTGCTGGCCCTCTGCTTGAGAAGGGTGAAAATCCCCCACATCCTTGCACTGAGAAAGAAGCTCTGTGCAGAAAACTCAGCTCTTATGTGGGATGACAAAACCACAGACAAATTGAAGTATTTCAAAGATGAGGTGCAGAAGAACAGATAGCATCTTTTACTAAACCAACTAACAGTAGTTACGAAAAAAATGACAAGCTTCTGAGACAGAAACTTAAATAGGTCTACACATGATGACAGTGCATTCCTGTAACCTCAGGTTGGTCAGCACTTAAATCAGGAAGAGAGAACTTTGACACGGACAAGAAAAAGCATTTTTTAAATGCTAAAACACATTTGTACAGGACATGATCGTTCCACACACGTAAGTGGTGATGAAGGCTTTTGGATCCACTCACTCACAGCTGAAGCCAGACCCACACACTTGTTCCAAGGACTGTTCTACTGCAAAGCACAGGAATTTCTTACAACAGCAGTAATATCACAATAGAACAACTCTGTGCAAAAAAAATCACAACAACCCATGGTCACAGCAGTTACGTTTATTTCTAAAATAAGCAGCAATCATACTGACAGTCCTTGCACCAAAGCCAAACCTCTAGGATCTGCCAATAGAACTGACACCTACAGCTGGAGCTGAAATGGGTAGAGAGGACCACCAGAACTACATGAAACAAAGTAAGGAACAAAACTTCAACAGAGGAATTCATGCAAGTGGCCGACCACCTGTCTTTGCAGGTCTGAAACGTCACTACGCAGAGGCACCTGCGTCCAGGACAGCTGAGGATCTGCAGCTGCCATCTGAGCCACTGCTCCCACTGGGAGCACCAGCAGTGGCTGTGCTGAGGGCTCTGATGAAGCCTCACCACCAGACAGGGATGATGCAGGAGGCGCACCCCGGCCCTGGGGCCTCCAACCCAACTCCTGACTCCTGCCAAGGTGGTGCTGCTCTCCCTGGTCCACCTCACTGCTCTGCCAGGGCTGTGCTCCTGCAGCAGGGCTGAATCCCGCAGCACAGGCTGGAGTTGGCTGTTGGCAGTTGGGAAGCTGCACAAAGCAGCAAGCTCTGGTAAAAAGGAGCTGATGATTTTACTCGGAACAGTTTGTGCAGTTTAGCCTCTGCTTGAAATCAGGAGCAGAGTCCACGCAGGGCATGCAGGAACAGTCTGCTGCAGACGTGAGTCTCCCTTTCGTTTCCATTTCCCAGAAGGGAAGGACAATTCTGAAAGCGAAGGCTGTGCCCGCGAGTGACTCAGCCATGCAGGCCAGCAGGGCTTTGTGCAGAGCGCAGGGCAGTCCCAGGGAGACGTGCCTGCCTGGAAGCTCATTTGCCTTTGCTACGCACGGAATGGGATTTTCCTCCTTCGCACGCAGCTCTCAGCCTTTTCCCACACGGATTATTACTGTAAGCCCAACACAACCGCAGCGGCAGCCAACAGCCGCAGTACGAGCTGCAGTGCTGTGTGCTTTGTGCCCACTCTCCTCCCCACTTCGGAGCCGTTCCGTGGTCCTCGCATGCATCCCACTGCCACTGCTTGGTAAACAAACCAGGAACAAAGTGCTGCTGTCACCTCACCGCAGTGGCCATTTGTCACTGTAAAGAATTTTCCATTTTATAGCTGGCTGTAATTAAATTGCTTATTCTTATGTCAAGATTGAGAATAATGCTCCCACTGCTTTCGCTAGGCCTGCCTCAGGAATAATGCTAACCCTGTGCTGGAATCAGGGAGGTTTAAGAGGCCTTATTAAAAAGCTCCCCTTATAGGCATTACATTAGCAATTTAAAAACTCACTTTCAATTATGAGCTTTTCCAAAAGCATATTTCAGCTGTTGTGCTCTACTACACAGCATCCACTGATTAAAAATTCCCCATCAGTGAGCAATCGTGGAAGTGATTTGTAATTCTGAACCAGATTCCCTAATTCTCTGCAGCCACTGGAGCAGCTCTGGAGCTCACGGCTGTGGGAGCTCCGTGCAGTGCTGCCCCAGTGCAGCTTCCACACAGCACACTGCCGAGTGCTGGTCGGCACGGGCTGCCTATGGCACGCAGTGCTTTGACTGCTGCATGCAATGAACGCAGCTCAAACCTACGGAAAGGATCTCACTCCCACAGGGACTGCCCTGTTGTTACACACATCTGTGCTGTGCTCACGGGCAGTACTTCTGGGGCTCTGCACTCATCACATCAATTCCAGGCATTCCTGCTTTGAATCCTGCTACGTCTTCTATGAAGTTCTTCAGGTGCAACAAGCAGTTTCTTTAAAACCCAGCGCTGAAGCGATTCCCTGGCCAACAAAGCACAACCTGCAGCAACGGAGCAGAGCCCAAACACACCTGAACACCAGCACCTCAGCACTGGCTGCCCCAGGCAGCAAAAGCAGCAGCGCAGCCAGAGCTGCACGCAGAGCTCTGGAGCACCACAGCCCTGCTGCGGGGAGCAGCACCAGGCCCTGCAGCAAGGCACCATGCTGCTCCTTCTCCAAGAGCTCTCACTCTGCTCTTGGGAAAGCCCCAACTGGTTGCCACGGGAACAAAATCCTCTGTTTCCATGGCAGCTGCAGCACTGGCTGGCTCTTACAGATGTGGCCTTGCAGGCTGCGGTGTGCTCCATGGGTTCTCCTATACAGCACAGAGCTATGGTCCCAATGTCCCAGGGTTGGTGGCACTGTGACATGCTCCACACAGAGCTCCTGGCTGTTACAACATGGGTCCACCTGCTCTGGGCCAGGCTGCACACAGCATCGCTCCTAAGAACACATGGCCTGCAGCTGCAATCCAACATATCTGGAAGCACTGACAGCACACATATGACACCTCAGTTCATGCAAAAATAACATCTGCATCCATGGCTATCAAGAGCCGCTGTTTGCTAGTACCCTACAAGGAATCCTCTTTGGGGAGGGAGGAGAGGAACGAGGTGCAGAATTTCAGGCTGCTTAACTCTGGTTTTGCATTATTTTCAGCCTCCTAGGCAATCAAAACTAATGCTTCACACAGGCACCGAGACCATAATCAAACTCAGGAGACAAGCACTGCATGCTGCTTCACTCCCAGCCCGGCCCCACACGCAGCCCTGCCCTGCAGACACCTCCTGCCAGATGCAGCAGCCTGCAGCACAGTGTGCTCAGTCCTCAGACCGCAGGACCTGATGGGCCATTTGCCAGCAGCTCGTGGCCCAGCTTTTCCATTTGTTTAACCCCGGACAAGGAAGGCAGCCAAAGAGTGCTGTTGTATTCTCAGATGTGATTTCACCCTCACATGCATGCAGTGAGCACTGTGATTTCAGGAAACGAGCACACTGTTTGCTGCAAGAGCTGCCTTGGCTCATCTGCAAAGGACGAGAACTGTGCCGGCAATGGGTCGGTGCCCGTGGTGGTTCTGGGCACCCTATGCTGCTCCCTCCAGTTCACAGAGGAGAGAAATATCCACACAGGAATACTTCACAGAATCAGAAATCTGTCTGCAGCAGGGAATCGTGAGAAGTAAAAACATGCAGTGTTTGCATATGATTAACACTTGGGACTCTGATAAAAAAACACGTTGGGCCACAACCTCTGGAACACAACTGTACTTGAAACACAGCTATCTACAGGTCAGAAGGATCCAGCTCCCACAAGCTCAGCTTGAAACAAAGCCCAGAGAGTTACTGGGGCAGAAGGTAAGGAGGATCCAAATCAGGAAGACAAAGAATAAATTCAGAGAGGATAAAAACCAACCAACAAGCCAAAACCTGCGGCAAGCAGCTGGAACACACAGCACAGACACAACCCAAGCAGAGGCATGGCTGCTCCCAGCACCAACCACCAGGACTGTGCTGGCCTCTACCAGCTCAGCAGATCCACCCTGTTCCTGGACAGCACTTTCAAGGCTAAGAGAAATCCAGCATTAAAAAAAAATACTGAAGTTTGCAATAACAAGGTGTTAAGTTTGGTTGTGGGTTTTGTATTTTTTTTTTTTTTTAATAAACTCTGTGATTCAGGAATTACAAGACATTTTCAATGATGCTAATAGATATGGATGCCCAAAACACCTAAAAATGCTGTGCTGGTTGTTATTTAGAAGACTATCCCAAACAAACTGCTTTAATTTGGCTCTTGCACCAAATATGTCAGTGGTACAACCCTAACAATAACCTGCAAGCTAAAACCAACAGCACTGCATTGCAGGTAGCAATTGTTACTGATGACAAACTCACTGGACTGGGGACTCCTAAGCCTGTCTGAGCCTGTGCACGGACACACAGCTGGCAGCTCCAGGAGGCAGCACGCAGCCATGCTCCAGCACAGCCACGTTCCTTAGAGATGGGAAGGGATGAGCGCAGGGACACACTGCATCTACTTGCTGCAGGGCTCTGGTATTTTTCTTGGAGGCATCTCATCACGGTGCTGTGGGCGACAAAGCAGGGGCTGGATGTGTCCTGACGCAAATGCAAGGCAGGACACTTCCAGCCTGAACCTGCAAGGCTCAGAGCCACCCCCAGCACCCCATTCTCCCACACCACTTCTCCCTCACGGTTTCCCCACTGCGGTGTCCAAGCAGCCCCACCTACAGCCTACAGATCAGACCTGGGTCACCAGTGGATTTCCGTCCACCTCCTGCCCTCGCCAGCACGGCCACAGAGGGAGCGGGAGGAGGGCTTGGGGCAGCACACCGAGCCCAGGGGATCCTGCAAACAAGTGTGCCTGCATAAAGCCACGAGCCAAAGCCGTGCGTGCAAATGGAAAACTGCCTTCATACAAGCATTTGGGGCTGTGAGGATGGCCCTGGGCCAGGCACCCCTCCTGCTCTTGCACTCCTCACTGAATGTTCCTCCTTCTCCTGGTTGGAAAAGCACCTCAGTGCAGCTGTACAGCAGCCCAACGCTGCGCACCACACTGCAAGCTGACCCAGCGAATGCAACAGCACCACGACCAGCCTTAACAGAGCAAAAGGAAGCCAAATACAATGAGGACATCCTAGCGCACTTTTAACTGCTTATGACACTAAAGGCAAGACAGATAGCTAAAAGTGATAGCAGTTGGAAAAAGAAATCCATTCTTTCTGGTTTGATGTGTCTGCCCATCCGCTGCCAGGAGCAGAACTGCCTGAGCCTGCACAGCTCTTCGTGGTGGCACTGGGGAAGAGGAAGGAATCCCGCGGTCACAGCAGCATCCAAGCAGGGCTGGTGGCTCCGAAGGAGTCAGTAGAGCAGCTCAGGGCATGGGCAGGGCCAGCAGCACCACTCAGCACTGATAGATAACAGTGAGCCTGGGAGACTGTAAAACTGTACCCTTATTTCTACATTCTCCAGCATAAGTTTTATCAGCATTCCTATCACAGCGCTGTGACACCAAAACGGCAACAGATTGGGCTGATACCAACTTTCAGCTGCTGTGTTATGGTTTCAAAATCCCCCTCATTTGCTGCTTTGCATTGACAGTGTCTGGCAAGACAGCTGCTGTCAGTGTGACTGCATGGCACTGCACAACATGGACTGAGCACAGTGATTACTGTTTTCTTGTAACCACTGGTCTGTAATTTTATTAGGTCACCAACTACTTCACAATAATTTTAGAGGATCAGCACATACCCTGCTATCTGTAACAAGAAAGGGAACTCGTGCTCTCCATCCCCAGGCCACAGGACTCCCAGCTGCCTCCATAAAAAGCAGAACTGCAGACCAAACCCAACTGTTACTTTGTGGGCTTTTTCTTGTTTTATTTGGGAGTTTCGGTCTTATTTTAAAGGCAAGTGACTTGTGCAGTACTACACCTCAAACGAAGCCCTGCTTTCGCCACAGCATGTGTGCTCCCTCTGCTCCCTCCACTCTGACATCACACTGACAGCACACACCCGTGGGCTGCAGCATGCCATCCCTTCCCAGCTCCGGGCTGTGCAGCACTCATGGGCTGTTTTGGTCTTACAACCTTGAGTGCTTCAGAAGGTGCTGCCCAGGCCTGAAGCCCCCAAAGGGATGGGAGCCACCACCCCCCGGGGCCGAATCGGCGCTCCCACAGCTCCACGAGGAACAGGAACTTGACCTGTGCTCAGGGCGCAGGGTGACACCCGCTGACTCCCATGGCACAGCACTGCCGTGCCCTAATTCTTACATTTCACGTTTTAACGCAGGCTCCAACCTCTGCATTTTACTGAGCATCAGTTTTTAAGATCATATTTCTCGCCTCTTTCTGAAGTCTACAGATGATACCATACCATGTGGCACAACCACAGCCTACTGTCGCTGGAAGCCGTCATTGCAATGAAATTCAAGCTAATTAGACAAGATAGAATCAATTGATCAGGTCAGGTAAACAACACAAAGGAGCGCTGCTGCATGTGAGAGCTGCTCACATGAGGGAGGCACTGAAACTGCAGACTGACTCAGGCTCTTACCGGACAAGATTCATAGCAGATACATATCTCTGCTGGTAGCTGGCACTGAATTAACAAGAAAAAACAACCAACCAACCAGAACCACCAGTTGCAGTCATATTTTCAAGGTGAGGAACTTAATCAGATTCAGCATTGCAGTTTGGCTTTATGGATTTCGATCAGCACTCCAGTCTGCGCTGCCTGAGTGCAGATGAGCTCTGGTTCTCTCACAAGATAGAGAACGCACTCTAGCACCAGGCACATCAGTTCTGCCTGTGGCACAGCACCTCCCTGTATCAGTGCATTACAGGGTTTTGTTTAGGAATGGACAGAAACCCTTTTCCTGCCGGAGACAATTATTTTATTCCTATTTCACACCATGCCCATTGGTCTGAGCTAGTCAAACACCTCCTTTCCTTTGCACAAACAGCTGTCAGAGACCAATGACACTGCCCTTGTTTTAGCCTCCCAAAGCAGTTATACCTGACAAAGGGGAATGGCAGTGCTCTGGGCAGCAGTGGCCCTGCCAGCAGACAGCTAAGGACACAGTGGGGATGCCTGCCTTTGTAATCAGAAGAGGAAACTGGGCACCATTCACTCAAAGCGAGCGATACAGCAATTTATTTGGGAATCCAAAGCGATGTCAATCACCTTGAGCCCAGTGCACTACCACTTCATTTCTTTTAGCCTGAATTCAGCCCCCGAGAAAGGCATCACCTCTCTAACAGCACACATAGCTGCTCTGCTGCAGTACTTTACTCCCAGCAGCTGGACAAGGACAGATGACCACTGTGAAGCTGGGTTTTGGTAGCTCCTGCAGCTGGAGGGTCTGCATCTCGAGACAGCAAGGGGCTGCCACCTGGTCACACAGCACCTGTGCAACTTTGCCACTCATTTACAGATCTTTTTTAATGCACAAAACCAGAAAAAAACAAATTGTTTTGCAACAAAAATTCCTCTAGCTGATTACAGGGAGGACTGAGGCACCACGAACTGAGGTCCCTGCTGGTGTCAGTGGCCTTGCTGCAGTGCTGTTCAGTCAGTGGGTGCAGAGCAGAATGTAAACCCCAGCACCTGAGGTAGGAAGAACCACAGCCCTCCTGCCTCTTTCCTTGGGAACAGATGACACAGTGGACATGATATAAATCCCAAATTAATTTCATAGTTATTTACCATCTCTAATCCTACAAGCAGCAAATACAACTGCCAGATGAGCTGTATGAACTTGTGAGCTAAGTGCATTTCTTATGCACAGCAAATGCTCCTCTGGCACAACTCAAGCCATGCACGGTTATCACAGCACCTTCCTCCACCCAATACCTTTCCAAACACCATGCTGAGCAGCACACAGCAGCATGGATCACAGCGTGTCCCACACCGTAGACTTCAAAGGATTCTGCTCTTTGCCCCTCACAAGGTCTGGGCAGCTCAAATCTGACCAGTACTTTCTAAGTATGTTGGTGTTCAATCAGCACTTGGCTCTGCTCTTGGTGGGAAGCTCTGCCAGCTGGGCCCTGCAGCGACCCTGGTCTGTCAGCTGCAGCTCCACGCTTGCAAGCTGCTTGCTTTGGCTGTCCTGGTGTCACCCAGTGAGCCGATTGCCTGGATATGGTGTCACACCAAATATGCAATGGGAAATAACCCCTGAAACTGGAAAGTGTTCAGGCACCATAGCGACAGGCACAGTCTGAGAACACAGAAGAGAAAACAGTCTTGCTTAAGGGCTTCAATTAGCTTCCAAGTAAGATGATTACAACATTTCCTAGGGGGCAAGGAACCCTTCAAAGAGAATTAAATTAAAACACCCAGCTGTGCCGAGTTCTGGCCATGAACTGTCTGCAGCCCACTGCCCTGCCTTCCACTCCTCGGCACTGGCAGCGCCTTCTCCAGCACTGTGGCACAGCTGCTGCTGTCGGGGTTGGTGCCAGACCCACGCTGCTCCATGCCAGGGCTGCCCAGGCCCAGGGCACTCAGACATACTTTCCCCAGGCAGACACCCACATTTCCGTCCCACTGCACTTCTCCATGTCACAGGAAACACCCAGGAAGCTGCCAGTAGCCCAGCGGTGCCGCCACTGAGTTCTGCAGGAGGTCAGTGGGTGACAACCACATGCAAGGACTGAAGCATCACGACGCACAGGGGACGATCCCCTCACCCAAAGGCCACAGAGCTGGGCTGCAGCAGCCCACGCTGCCTGGAGCCAAATCACCATTTAAAAGGATTATTAACTTCCAGCTGCGTTCAGCCTGATTTCCTTCGTGCAACAATGTGCCTAATTGCAGAGATTCTAATTTACTCTCTTAGAGCACAGGCCTGGCTCTAAGGATAAATTAGAATGACAGCTCCACGGGAAGTTTGGAATTCAACTTTGTGACTTATCTGATTTGATGCAGATACAAATATTCAAATCCAGCCAAGGAGACAAGCACCTCATTTGTAAGAAGTTCCAGCTGGAAGAGGGAAAAAGGATTCTGCAGGCAGAGTGGCTGCAGCAAGCAGTACTGCCGAGCTCCTTGTGGCAGATCAGCATAGCAGCACCTCGGGGCCATGCACTGCACTCCTCCCGTGCAAGGCTCATTTTGTTGGTTTTTTTTCCCTTCCACAAGAAACTACTTTGCCAAGCTGAAAGAAGGAGTGTTGAATTTCAGAGCTCTTCTGTACTCCCACGTTCTCTTTGCAAGGCAGAGGCAGCACCCAGCAGCACCCAGCAAGCAGAGAGCTGGAACACAGAGGTGCAGGCAGTCCTTCGGCCAGCCCCATGCTCCCACCTGCTGATCGAGATGAGCCGCACTGACGCTCTGAGGGCAGCATCTGCAGGGGCTCACCCTGGCCCCATCTGCAGCCTGAACTCCGTGCATTTTGGCCTGGTGAAACAGAACGTAGCTAAATCCAAGCCAAATTCAAAGAAAAAAAAAAAAAAAAAAAAAAAAAAAAAGCCATATATTTTTTCAAGTCAGAAAATTCAAATCGGGTTCCCAGCAATCCGATTTTCAGGCAAACAGCCGCAGCACTCGCATCTGCAGCCTTCAGCAGCACCCCGCCGAGCGCAGCGCGGCTCCGGGCACTCCGCCCCAGCCCGCACGGGGCCGCCGCCAGCACGGCGCTCCCAGCAGCGCGGCGCAGCGCAGCCGTGCCCAGAGGCACCGCGGGCAGCGCGCCAGGCCTCCGCCGCGCCACGTGCTCGCTGCACACGTGGCCGAGGACGCGGCCGGGAGCTCCCGGCAGGAAGGAGGCCGGGCCGCGCGGGGTCACCGTGACCTTCGCCACCGCTGCCGCGCTCCGCCGCCCACCTCCCCGGCGCGGCCCTGCAGCCGGTCCCGGTGTGGCTGCAGCACGGCCCACGGCCCCCGCCCACCCAGCGCCGCCTGCTCGTACAGCCTCCAACTCGATGCGTTTCCCAGTGGTCTGGTGAGGGGAGAAAGAGCCGGCCGTCCCCACCGAGTCCTCACAGAGAATTGCGAGCTGCCCCCCAGAAGCACAGAATACAAGTTCTGCCACAGAACAACGCGCTGGCAGACAAACCATCAGAATACTCCATCAGTATTCATAGCACGCCGCGAGCCAGGTGCGAGCAGCTCCGGACGCCGGGACTCCGGTGATCAGATGTGATCACTGCCTGCCCCAGTGCTAACAGAAGCCCAGCTCCATACTGACACCAGTCTGAAGCCCAATGAAATGCTCCAATTTCTTCTGGTGCCCGTTAACTACAACACAACCACAACTCCACAAGAGACCTTTTGAAGCAACACGCATCTTTTCCTTTTTCACTTGCCCCTCCCTAGTGGCTGGGCACCATCACAGTTTGTCTGGTTTCCAGGTCCCAACCAAAGGCTCTGCAAGGGATGTCACTGGTCAAGGCTCACAGGACAGCAGAGCTGGTCTAATTCTGAAAGGTAAGAAAATGCAGTGCTGACAGGGAATGTCCAGTACTTCTGAACAGCAGAGTAACACAGTACTTCAGAGACACTGAGAAATACAGAAAGAAAAGAAGGAAATGACAACGCATGAAAAGCTCAGCACTCTTTATCCCAGCCAAAACACATGAGGTCTATTGGTTCTCCTCACTTGCAAGATGGTGCTATGAATTTGGCTTCCATTTTCTATACAAATTTTACTTGTGCTACAAGCTCTTGATATCACCACCACAGAGGACACTTCTTAAGAACCACTTCTGTGTTTCAATTAACCACCTTTTACAAACATCAGCTGTGCAAAACACCTCAGCATAAGAACAACTCGCAGTGTCAGTTGACAAAACTGCTAACAGTGTCAAACATGACAAGGGTAAGCAATCAGTGATGCTTATTTCACTCCACCTGCAATCACCACAATACGAATTGATCTTTACTTTTTTCCCAGACTGTTTCTTGGTATCCCTGCACATCCTGACCTGACATGATCTGCACATCTTTTCATCACAACGTTCAGAAATTCAAAGCCTACCCAAAAACATACGAATTAAAATTCATCTTAGTCCAAAAAGCAGTACCATATCATGCATTTATTTAGGCAGGATGTCCCTTTTTCGGACCATTTGGGTTATCTGTTGCACTCAGGTGAAACTGCCTGAAGTCCATCACCATCACTGGTACGGATGGCTTACAGTTACCTAAGGAATTCCTGGGGTAAGGAGGCTGCACGAGGCAAGCTCTCCTAGAAGATCTAAAAGGCCTGGAAATCTGGAGCTCAGAAGTGACCATACTCAACAGGGCTTTCTTCCTTTTCAATCCAGAGCAAAATTTTACTTGGTTTAAAAGAGCTGGCACTGTTCCCTGTTCCAGCACACAGCGCCGTGCAATGCCACCAGCAGGGACCCGACCGCCACCGTACCTGGATGTATCGCAAGGCACTCCTGAGGACGCTGAGGTTTGAGGTCTTCTTGTCGTCTACGTTGGGGATGTTGCGTTTTAATGTCTCAAAGCATTCTTTCAAATGTGCACGTCTAAAGAAAACACAGGTGGTTTGTCAGCTTGTGTTAGCGCACACCACAAATCAATTTAGCAGAGGGCTGAAGCTTAATTTGGGCCTTAATCCAGCAAAGCATGTGCACATGTGCATAGCAGTCACTGGGACTACCTGCATGCTTCAAACCAAGCCATCCCAATCCAGCAGGCAGACTGCTTTACGGCTCCGATTCCAGCCCTACGCTGGCAGGAAACTGCTGCGCTATGGTAAATAACTATCACTGCACTGTTGGTTTCATCCTGTGTCTATTTGGCTATGTGGGCTGCACGTGTCAGATCAGGAACCTCCACTCCGTACTTCAGTGCACGCTGGGCTCCGCTCCTGGTTACTCTACTGCTTCAAATCAAAGAGAAGTTCCGCCGTTATGCACGTGGGGATTTACTTTGCGGGATCAGGGCTTTGCAGGGTTACTGTAATGCAGTTATGCGGACAAACAAAACGTACTGAGAAGCAAGCGATGCAGAATCGAGCCATAAGAAAGCAAAGCAATATCACAAGGTTCGTTAAATGTAACTAAGAATTTTGTCCAAGTCATTTAAAAAAAAAAAAAAAAAAGCAAGCCCAAGGCAAACAAATATTGACAGACCACAGGCCAAAAAAAAACAAAAACCAAAATGTGAAACAGAATTGGGAAAAAAAAAAGCAAACCCCTGGCTTTCTACGCACCTGTTTTTCTCCAATTTATTATGTACTTCCCTGGTCCCAACCCTGTAACCCAAACAGAACAAAGATAAACTCAGTGTCAGGTTTACAACTATTGCCATTCAGCCTGTTCTTTCAGCAGTGTGTGTGTCTAGGACACAGGTAAATATGAGAGAACAACAGCATTGTTGAGATACCACTGGTTTGGAACTACTTGCATATATATTCCTCCCTACGCTGTATTGAAGTAAAATCCATACTTCACACACATTTGTGACAGGGTGAGCATTACCCACGTACTGCACACTGGATCCAACAGCGCGACGTGCCTACGTAAGCTCCCAGCACCAGGAGGGGACAGTGGGTGCACGGGGCATTCACACAGCACTGGCAGCCCAGATTCTGACCCATTTCTGATCCACGCCTACACTCCAGCAGGGTGAGATTTATGCAGTTGCAAATTAAAGTTTACAGGACTTGGCAGACATATTCAAACCTCTTTCGTTTCTGCTGTGCCTGAAATAACACAGCCTAACATAAATATGGAGTGAAGTAATCCAGGAATCCTGCAGCCACTGCTCAAGGGAAAGCCAGGGTCAGCCTCTGGGGGGGATCTGGGTTGCCCCCACCTCACAGACCACAGGAAAACTTTTAGGAAAAGCCAAATGAATTTTTGCAACCATAAGTTTTACAGCAACAATGGTGATAAAGCAACAGGCGTTGAATACCTTCCATACCCAGTGCAAAGTGGTCGACAACACACCAACAGTGAGGTGAGCACCGAAGGAGGTTGATACATATTTAATAAACATCCAGGTGTTTAAAAATAAATATCTGACAGCCTTTTCCCAGGAAACATTTACAAGCTGGAAAAAACATTCTTTCTGTTCTTACACCCACCGAACACCAGCAATGCACCCCTGTGCCACCAGAACCAGCCCCAGGCCCACACACCCATCTGCAACAGAGCGAACTCTCAAGATCACAGCCTTTCCAAGAGGAATTGTATCAGCACTTTGCAAAAGTTTTCATCCTTACAAACTCTTAACTACCCGGTTTCCACCGTTCCCTCTATGAAAACTGGGATCTCTGTGTGGAGGACACCAGGAACCCTGTCTTTGCCCACAGCATCGCCCACCTCCTGAGCCCAGCACTACTCCTCAGGGTAGCAGGGCACCTATGGCTCTGTGCTGCTCCCACACAGCTCCTACTGCCACCATCTGGGGTGTGGAGGAGCAGAGCAGTGAGCCAGCAGGCAGCACCAGCAGCACATGGCCCCAGCACCTCTGCTTTGCTGCCCAGCTGCATGCTGACACCAAGGATGCATGGCAGCCTGAGACCACACAGGTGGGCACAGTCTTTCTGGGCACAGCCCCACAGAGACATCCCTCAGTGCAGGAAGCGATGGAACGGTCATGGAAGTGGTAACAGGGATGGAAGGAACGACTGAGCAGAGCCCTATCAGCTGTCCTGCAGAAAGGAGGACTGCAGGAACACAGGAAAGGCTGAGAGGCTGCTGCAAAGGCAAAGGGAACCACTCGTTCTTGCAGTCCGTAAGAAACAGCACAAGAAATAGTAGCAGGCTATGTACTGGGATACTGTACTCTGGATCCCCTAAGGAGCGTTGGCTGACCCAAGTCCATAAGAACAATGAGACAAGCACTGACCACAAGTGGTCCAGCCACGAGGCCCGTCCCAGGCAGGGACACATTCAGTAGCCATGCATCTCCTCTGGCCCCAGATGCTCCGGAGGCCCTCAGTCCCGACAGCAAATAGCAGCCATAGGGAACCCTGTCCTGGGAGATAGAATTGCCCAGAACTCAACAGCGTTTCCAGACACCGGGGCTGCCGCACGACCCCCCCGAACACCGTAAGCAGAGATCTTCTGCCAAGACATAACACCAGGTGCTGCCTGGGGTCACACAGCCACTGTGGGACTGCTTCCTAACGCCACTCTGGCTTGGAAAAACAAACCTGTGTACTGTGGTCAGGGGCAAAACATGAAAAACATCAAGCTGAGAAATCCTACTATCAAAAACCAAACCAACCCAGACATCCAGACATCCACTGATCTCAGCATTTCTGATCTGAAACTCCACAAAGCAGCAGCTGCTCGCACTCACTCACCCTCCAGGCCTCTTCTTCTGCTCGCTGGGTTTCGCGTCCTCCGCCGGAGCCAGCTTCAGGGCACCGAGCGGCGGGGCCGGGTGCGGCACGGGCTGGGGCTGGATGGGCTGCGGGACCACGTGGTGCTGCGAGATGGCCAGGACGGGCGCCGCGTAGTGCTGCAGCTGCTTCGGGCTGCCCGCCGGCGGCGTGCCCGCCTTCCCGTCCGGTAGCAGCGCGCCCGGCGGCCGCTGGATGACCGGGGCCACGGAGGGCGGCTCCTTGGTGATGCCGGGAGCGCTCACGAGGGGCGGGTGGCGCTGAGCCAGAGGCGGGGACAGGGCGGCCTGGGCGGCGGGCTGCGGCGGGCTGGTAACCACGGGGATGGGGATGACGGAGATGGGGGCCGCCAGCGGCGGGGGCGGCGGGGGGGGCGGAGGGGCCGGGGCGGGCGGCGAGATGGGCACCAGCAGCTCACCGCGCGGCTCCTCCGGGGGCACGGCGTGGTTGGCCCGCGGCACGGCGGCCTTCCGCTGCTCCTGCTCCCGCTCCAGGCGGAGCTTCTCGTGCTTCTCATCCTCTTCTGAAAGACAAACCAGAAGACGGTCACTAACGGGGCTCCCCCGCGTCTCCCACCTACAGCCCTTACGAAGCCAGCACGACACAGCCTGCGCTTCCAGAGAGGCCTTAGGACCAAAGCCAAGGTCACGCCGTGTCCAAAGCCCAGGCCAACCCTTCGCTCTGCCTGGCCGTCCCAGTGCAGCACGTGCTGCCTGTGCTCCGCCGCACGCAGCAGCCAGGGCAAACGCAGTGGCTGTGGGGCTGCAGCCATTCCAGACAGAGCTCCTGGGGTCCAGCAGCCCTGTTTGGTGCTGCCAAATCCCAACCCAACCTGGCTTCACACTGACCTCACACTTCTGCTGTGACTTTACTCAAGCTCCTAAAACTCACCCTGATGTGTATGTGTTCCTGTAGGTTTTTAGAATGCCAGACAAATTACATGCAATGTGTGGCCGGACTAGCAAAATAAACCTCATTAAACTTGATCCAGGTCTCCGGCCCTAATCATGTGAACATGGCACCAATTACATTTATTTATCCATGTCCCATGGCGCCAGGGGCCCCGGCACCCAGACACAGCCTCCAACAAACAGCTCCAACGCCGCCCAAGGAACTCACTGGGTGCCTCCAGGCACCTGCACAGAGCTGAAGAATGGCGCGCCTACAGCCGCTTCGTGCTGGGACCTCCTGATAGCAGCATAGAAATGCTCTGGGAAAAGCCAGGATGGCACAGGCTGGGCAAGGAGTGGTACGGCCCAGGGAGGGACAGAAACCCCCAGCACTGCTGCAGGGCTGTGACATCCCAACATGTGCATGCCGGGCACGCTGCTCCATCCCTGCAGCACTGCCCAGGAGCTGCAGGACAGCCTGGAGCCGCCCCAGTGCTGCTGGCAATGCTCCCCAGCATCAGCAGAGCAGCAGTGAAACTCCTAAGCACACATCATTCACTGGGCAAGCTGAGAGCACAGCAAAGTAAGGTTACACGCGTGCACTGCTGATCAGAAATATTCATGTAAATGTCTCTGCGAAGCAGGTGCAGCCCTCGGGCTGCTGACAAGCTGCCAGAGACGCCTTTGGTGCTGCAAATATTGAGCTCCCTTGAGCTGAAGGGTTCATTTCAAGAATAGCTTTAGCCAAAACCTAATACCGCTGCCTTCTGTTCTGACTTCACTGGCAAGAAGGCACTGGGCTACCAGCCCCTCCTCTGAGGGGTCAGGGTGCCTGCCAGCAGTCTGTGTGCGGGACACAAATACCTCAACGGTGCAGCAATGGTGCTACAGCATAGAGAGCTGTAGCAATCTCTGCCTTCTGTTCCCTTTGCAAACAAAGTAAAGACACCATCACAGAGACCCTCAGAGCTCTTTCTTTTCTCATAGGAACTAAGTTCCCCAGCTTTCCCCCACAGGGCTGCAAGGCTCCCAGCTGCTCACACCTCAGCCCTCAGCCTCACCACCCACAAGTAACATGGGTGACAGCAACACCAGCAGTAAGGGGAGGACACAACCAATTTTGTCACAGAAGAGCACAGAAACAGGGTCAGCAATCCCTCCCGAGCTATCTGCTGCTATTCTGGGGCTTGGCAGCCCAGGAATATACAGTGCCAGGGACTCTTAACTTCATTACCTAGTAATCTGCCAGGTTTAAAATTATCTCCTCCCTCTGCGTGTGCAGGGAGCACCTCCCACCCACAGCAGGGCTTGGGGTGACTGACGAGATGCTGGGGCTGGCAGTGGTCAGGGTACAGCAGCTCGTACCTGGGGCCTTCTGCAAATGCACCCCATGAGTGCTCCTCTGAAGGGATTGTAATGCTATCTTTAATGCTCCTTTTTTGCACCGGGACTTAATCAATATTCATAATTTATCAGTGGCAATGCCTCTGCAAAATCAAGCAGCTTACCTCTGAGTCTGCTCAGAAAAGGCCAGATGTCCTCAGAGCACCTTACCCCCACCGACAGCTGAATGCGGGCAGAGCCACAGTGCTGACTCCCACTCGATTCCGTTTGGAGAGGCCCGAGTGTCCATTGGGCCCCTGACTCTCTGCCATCAGCTGCAGATGCTCTGCACTTCTAACAGTGAACACTCCCACTTAAGATGAGGCAAAGCTGCTGTCTGGACCTTGGCACTCTCTTCTAAGCAATGGCAGAAGTCAGGAGGAAAAGCTCACACAGACTGTGCCGAGAAGGGTCAAGAGCAGAGCTGAGCCCAGCTGTCCGGCAGTGCCCGTCCCGGCATTTTGCCAGGCAGTGGCTCAGCTGCAGCACACACCTTGGGGGTGACAGCAGCCACTGCACATCGCTGCTGCCAGTGCTTCTGTTGGGCCTCCCCAGCAAAGCAGGGGATGGGCAGCAGAGGGCAGAGGAGATGGAGAGCTCCCGTTCCCCATCCCACCATCACCCCATCACTACATGGAGTAGCACAAAGCCTCCAACTGCTCATTATCAAATAAATGAGGCGCCGCTTCCTCATTCCTGCATATAGCAGAGGCTGTTCTGGGCTGCACTTGCAAGAGAAGGCCAGGCACAGCACAGGGAAAGCGCAGTCTGAATCAGGGCTGAGTCATCCAAATGTTGCTGACATAAGAGGATACGGCAGGGAACAGCCGCGGCGCTTCCCGGTGCCTGGAAACGAGCCGGAGTGCCGGCACACGGCGGGCCCTGATCTGCACGCCTCTCATCTGCACGTGACGTCAGCAGCACCCACACAGCTCCCGGCTGTGCAAGCAGCGCGCTGCCCCCCGCCCCACCCCGGCACAGGGAGCCCCGCACCCCAAGCCCTCCCCAGTCTCACCAGCTGCTGCTCACTGGGAGCCGAGCCTGGCTGTCAGCCCGTGTCGCGGCGCCTTGCTGTCCTTCCTAACACACACTGCATCCTTACGGAAAGGTGAAGCCGTATGTTAGGAGTGCACTGGGGATGGGAAATGCTTTCCAATGGGGGCCCGGAGCTGTGGCACATCTCTGCAAGCAGAGCCATCCCTCCTGCGACCTGTGTCCCAGTATTAAACACCTCCGGGCCCGTGCTGAGCCACCTCACCAACGTCATGCACACTTCCCACACCTTCTCTGCAGGTGTCACCATTCTCTGTGAACAACAACTTCAAATCTCCATTTTCTCAGCCAGATGACTATGACACGCTTATGTCCTATCAGCAAGAGCGAAGCAAAACCAGCCTTCACGCAAACCGTGCCTCTGTAACACCAACCAACGCTGACATCAGTGGGATGGGCCTATCTGCAGCTCCCAGAAATCACAGTGACCCCAGCACCCAAACCTGAGACAAACCAGAGTGACGAGGTGACCTTCTTGCCCAGTAAGGGACACAGGGCACGGACACGCTGTACTCCTGCCAGGGAGAGAGCCTTTCCCTCCACCAAAGCTATGGAGGAACATGGGAAGGTTGGGAAGGCCTCAAGAAATCTCGTGGCCTGCCTTCTAAGCCCCAAACAAGAAGCAACCATCCCTAAACAACACAGATGATTCTCAAAGCAACAACTGCTCACACCTCCATGGACAGTTTATATCATGCTTAAGTTTGATATTCCGTGTTTAACCGAAACCCTTTCAGTCTCAGTGGGTCCACACAGATGCACTTCAGTGACATTTCTTAGATGGGAGAAGAAAGAAATCAGGTACACTTAGCAAGGGAAACGAAAATGGATCAGGACTGCCAGAAAACCAACCCCACCTCAGCCAGCACCCCCTGCCCAGGCTGCCTGCCCACGGGCTATGTGCTCCACGGGCAGCTCTGCAGCCAACTGGGCTGCTCTGCCGTCTGCACAGCTTCACCTGGACGCGTGGTCACTGAGCTCTGCTGATGCAAGGTGCTGTCTCAGGGCTTTTCTGCCAGGCATCAGCATTTTTAAGAAGCAGTAAGTAATGTATTCTGATGAGCAGTTATTTTCAAGCTGAACAGCTTCTGTGGTCAGAGCAGGACATGGCACTGAGGGCAGCCAGGACCCGGTCCCATCTTCTACAGGGCGCACAAAAGAAACCATGAAGAACCACTGCCTCCCTTCCCAAGCCTGGGATGGCTCCAAAGTCTGCAGACACAGAACAACGGTGTGCTTTTAGTGTGCCAGTCAGAAAAGAGTGGTAAACCCATATTCTTGACAGGAAACAGAGCCCAGGTGCCTGCTGCCCCTGCTGTGCCCACAGAGCAGAGCAGAGCTGAGCCTGGTGGGTGCGAGCGGAGCGCTGAGCTCAGAGCTGCATGGAACACTGCTGGCACTCTGCACCAACTGGAGCCAAAGCCGATACGCGCTGGGAGACTTTGTGCCACCCACTGAGTCACAGCAGAACCAGATCCCTGCAGTAACCACAGGGCCTCGCTGGTCTGGAGCTCATGTAACGTTTCTGGGTTATCATGACCAGGACAGTGCAGGGCTTTTGTGCCAGGGCTGTGCAGGAGCCATTGTCACGGGATGCTCTCACTCACCAGCTTGCTTCAGCGGAATGATGGAAAACAGAAATCTACCCTTCAAAATCCTATTTCCACAATTGAGAAAAGATAAATTGAACAGTATCTGCTCATCAAGTCATGATCCATGTGCGCAGGAGCCAGAAGCCTTTGCCCATCACCCCTCAACAGTACCAGCACCATTACCTACACCAGCTCCATGTCTGCAGGGATGTCAGTGCAGTTGCAGTGCCACAGTTCCCCAGTGCTGACTTTCTTCCAGATTCCATGTATGGTCTCCCCTATGGAGGAGCCAAAGCTGGCTATGTCCTCCCACAGATTACATCATCACCACAGCTCTGCCCATCTCCATAACCCATCTCTGAACCTACAGCATCTCCCAGGCACTAAACACGCCTTCCTCACCCAAAACGCACGATCCAGGTTTGCTCGGCTCACTGCAAATAGATGAGAGGCCATCCCACATCACAGCCAGGCCTGCAGCACATCGCCACCAGTGAGGTGCTCCTGCTGGGCACAGGACTCTTTGAAGAAGACACCTGACCAGAGCACCAACACTAACAACAACTTGCTGCCAGGCCCTCCCAGAACTTCTTCCGCAGCACTGTGACCAACCAGCGTGCGGGTCAGCAGAACCAGGGAATGCTTTGTGCTGCACTGAGAAAAGTGAGAGTATTTGGAGCTGCACAAACATTCAGGGATCGGTCTGGAGACTTCAGGAATTACCCAGTGCTCTGCAGATGCATAGGGCAACCCAGCACTTGCCTGCAGCCCCTATGGCACTACTGCCATCCCTACCACCAGCAACGGGGGGAGCAGCCTCTAACCTTCAGCACAGCCAATGCTGCAAATCAGACAGCAATCCAGGCGCAGAGAGCAGGAAAGAAGAAAAAGACACCCCGAGTGCATATTTTGGCATCTTCAGGGGCTGTTCTGGGCAGAACCAATGGGAAATCCCCCAAGCACACATGGCAGGGGACATCCCACCCAACCCAGGTGTGCCACCAGCAGCGACACGGGATGGGACAGAAACCCTGCGCACCTCTGGGTCACTGCCCATGCTGCAAAGTTTGAGGAAAACGAAACGTTTATCAACATGGGCAGGAGCAAAGCAGAGAGCACAGCAGAGGAGTATATACGGGAAGAAAAAATAAGAGAACAAATACGAGTTGCTTGTGGTTACGTTTTTGGGGGGGATATGTTTTTCTTCGATTATAAAATGTTAACCTCAATTCGGGACTATGAAACACCCGCTAATTCACGTCCGGAGTTTGCAAATAACAGACAAAGGAGCTCTGGATTTGCGCGTGTGTGCGCGCGGCAGAACAGCGGGGCCGCGGGCAGCGCGGTGACAACGCACGAACGGCCTTTCTGCCGCATCGCCCCGCGCTGACGATGAGTCACGCAGGAACAAAGAGCGGCTCCGCGCTCGCGGGGCTCCGGGGGGGGAAGCAGCGGCCGCCCCGCCCGAGTGGCCGTGTTGCGGTGGGGCGGGGCGGCCGCCGCTCCCCGCGGGAAACCGGGGCGTGGCGCGGCACCGCGCACGTGGAAGGAGGGCGGGACCGATCACGTCACCCACCCCGCCCCTCCCACCGGGGCGCGCCGCCGCGCTCTTTGCGTGTCCCCGCGCGGCGGGGCGGGGGCGGCCCCGCGTTCCCCCCAGCGCCCGCCGCACCCCCCCCCCCCGACATCCCCGTTCCGCGCCGCTTCGACCCCCGCCCGCCCCCCGGCTGTCGCCCCCGCTCTCACCACGTGCGCTCTGCTGCTGCTGCGCCTGCCACTCGAGGAAGCGGGCCGCCTCCAGCAGCGTCTCGATGCTCATGGCGCGGGGCCCCCGGCTGCCGCCCGCCGCCTCTCCCGCCCGCGCCGCCCCGCCCCGCCCCGCGGCTCGCCCCGACGGCGGCGGCGGCGGCAGCAGGAGCAGCAGCAGCGCTGGCGACAAGATGGCGGGCGGCAACAGAAACACAACAGGCGGGCGCTGGCGCGGCCCCGCTACTACGCGG
>NW_024884900.1:439760-536138 GCF_019232065.1 Centrocercus urophasianus | reverse complement strand
CCAGTTGGCCGCGCGGGGCGGGGGCCGGCGTGGTCGTGCTCCGCGGCCGGGGTACGGCGCCGGCGGCTCCGCGGGAGGCGCCGCTCCGGGCCGGGCTCCGTGCCGCGCTTTGCGGTCAGCCCTCCCCCCGCAGTGCGCTGGCGGCGCCGCGCGAGCTGTCAGCGCGGCGCGGGCCAATGGGTGCGGAGGACAACAAGGCATGGAGCACCTCCACATGGGCGCCCCGCGCCGCCGCCGCCCGCCTTAAAGGCGCCGCACCGCGGCCGGGCGGGGCCGGGACCCCACGGGAGAGAAGCAAAAGCGAAAGGAGCGGGCGCGGGCCGTGCGCTGCGGGGCACTGCGCGCACGTGGCTGCGCATCCCGCCCGTGTTCCCTCGGTTTGGCGGCGCGGGTTTGCCCCAGGGTTAAGAATGTAGCATTATTTTTTAGACGCGTTCGTGATGGAATCGACTGGAGAGCGTGAAAGCTACGGCTGTAGGGCGTCTGCGGGGGAGGAGGGCGGACTCGGGGATCTCCAGACGTCTCTTTCGACCCCCACGGCTCTGGGACTCGAGGTGGTTGCTTTCTATAAGGAGGAGATCAGGGCCGTCCCCGGCCCCGCGCGCCTCCCGCCGCTGCGCGGAGCTACGCGAGCCGTGTCTGGCCGGTGCGGAGGCAGCCCGAGCCTCCCGGCAGCACCGCCGGGAAGGGGGCCGTGGGGGGAGACCAGCGAGCAGTGCCTGCTCCTCCGGAGCACCTCTAGGAGACGGCCCCGAAGTGCTGCCTGCAGTCACACCAGTGGTGTCTGCCGGCCTTCGTGGGGCTCTTTTCTCAGCACCTTACAAATCTCAACTGAACTTTCCTTATCCGCTTTGGGCCTTTCCATATCAAGTCTCTGCTTGTGACTAACTTCGTTTTGGAGCTGGGAGAAGGTACCAAAGTCAAGGAAAATAAAATGAATCACCAAACATAATGGAAGGAATGGGATTGGAAAGCAACCGTTTTTCAACAACCAACCATATTTTTCCTTCTATGTAAAGAACTTTAATTTACCAACCCACAGCTGTCCTGCAGGACACTAAAGAGGCACAGCTCAGCACAGGGAGCCCTACCATGCACCTGGAGCTGTGGGTCACCTCTCCCATCTGAACTCATGGTGCCCACAAGCTCCTGGACACCATTGCTGTGAGCGCTGACGCCCGCAATGCCGGCAGAGCTCATCTGGTGCCAGCAGCTGCTGGGGGACGTGTGCTGCACAGCTCCGCTCTCCTCCAGCCACCCCGCAGCTCCTGCAATGAATGGAGCTGTATCAGCAGACAGCCCTCCATCCCGCAGCCCAGCTCAGAGCACAGCTGCAGCAGCGTGGCTTGACACCACTACAGTCATACAATCAAAGAGTCATTAAGGTTAGAAAAGACCTCCAAGATCATCAAGCCCAACCCACCCCACCATGCCCTCAGCGCCACATCCCCGTGCTTCTGAATGCTTCCAGGGGTGGTGATCCCACTGCTCCCTGGGCAGTCTGTGCCGGTGCCTTCCCAGTGTAGCACTTGAGCGAGCAGCACGCTCAGACAAGATAACAGAACAAAAGGTGCCTCTGGCTGCTTGGGAGGAAAGCCCCAGCTGGGAGTGTATTTGTGGCAGGCTCAGCTGGAGGTGCAGGCTGCAGTCTGCAGCACAGTTGTAAGCAGAAAGCGTAACAGCCCACAGATTTCTCCAACCTCTGCTCTCTTTTCTTTCCTACCATGCGTAACCCTACAGACCGCATGGGTTTGCAGAAGGTTCTTCTGGAGAGCCCCAGTTCTCAGAAGGGATCACAGTGCTGCCACCAAACTCCCCCTGACTTCTGAGGCAGTGCCCAGGCACTGCAGCCCTCCTGCCAATGGTGCCAACTTTTTGGCAGGTCACATTATGAAAGTCAGTAACCTACCAATGCCAGAGAAGCTCACTGAAAACACAACAGTCAATGTTCTGGACGGGATACTTGCTAAAAAGCAGCTTCTATAAGAAACTCTTCCAGATATTTTTTGAATAGCTGGGACGTGTGCTAACTGTTTTAAGAACCCAAACTTTCCTTCTGGCTGCCTGGGAACATCTCTTGCAACACACTGACCCCAAGGAGTTGTTTGTTCTGAACCTTGAGCTCAGAAGGCTCCTGGCTGCTGAGCCAGCTCCCAGCTTTGGCAGCTGAAGGCACAGATCAGCGCCATTAAGCATTCATAACGTGGTGACGTTTCCTGATTGAAGTCGCTCACTGCGAGCTTTCGGAACGGCCCGATGCAGCAGTGGGAGCACAGCCAAACCCCATCAGCTGGGTATTCATCTGCTGCTGGAGGACTGCTCTGAAAGGTTTTCGGTGAGTCATTTGACCCTGTTATTAGGGACAGCAATAAACCAGAACACTTGGGTTATTTGGACCGACTTTGTGAACACAGAATTTTTAAAACCTTATATGTGTGCTAAAACCTTGTATGTGTGCTAAAAGCAACTAGAGGACCAATTTCTACCCCATTATGTCCCATGCACACACAGAGAGGACGCGGGGCTGTACACGCAGTGCTGCAGAGCACAGTCAGACTCTCAGGACCGAGGATGACAGTTTGCTGTGAAGTCAGACCAGTTTTTCCCCACAGGCAGAATGGCCCCCTGGGTGCCAGTCTGGGCTGCTCACTCCCAGGGAGCACCTGCAGGCTGCCAGAGCTTCCCAGAGGGAGAACTGAGGCTCGTACAGTGAGACTTGCGGCACACCAGGATTGGCATTATATAGTTTCAATGGTTTTAGATTTCTTTATATATATCCAACCACCTCATGACCTGGACATCACACTTTGTACCAGGGACATGCTGTGCAAATCTGGGGGAGCAACCGCAGCGCAGCTGAAGACCTTTCTCCCATTACTCTGCCTAGGTCTTTCCCACCCATGCAGCAAACAGCTCCTTCCACAGACCATCTCCTGCGCCGCGCATCATGTGAGCTCTGATACGCTCGCTCCTCACAGCGCTCACAGCCTTTCCCCCACTCAGAACCCCCTGCTGCACTTCCTGCCGTGAGGAGCCGGGAGCAGCGTGGGGCTGCAGGAGCAGCTGTGGGGCCTGCGGTGCTGGCACTGGGCGCTGCGGGCCCCACTCTGCTCCCAGCGCCTGCCCAGACTCCGCTGCCTGCTGCAGCCATGGACGGAGCGCTGCCTGGTGCCGGGCCTTGTGGCTGTCATGGGATTCCACATCAGACAGAAGCTTTGTAGAATACTGTGTCCAAGCTGTGCTTCTTAGAAGAAAAAGCAGTGTCTAAATGGGAGCTTTTTACTACAGCGATGCTAAGTCACATCCCAGCCAAAAAGACTTTTACTTAAGTTGAAGTGCAGCTGGTTTTAGAGCAACTTGGATAATGTAAGCTCATTAAGTGTCTTTTAAAGCCCCAGCTAAATCACTTTCCAAAGTTAAACAATTTTCACTATTCCTACTCTTTATGAACTCTGAATGAAACTAGCTGAGCAGCTCAGATACGGCTTTGTGCCACATCAGCTGAGCATTCACATCCTCAGGTTCTCTGCTCTCACTGCTGTAACAGTGCTGCTTTCTGTGGCTGCTGGCTGTCCAACCATGCACAGCACTGCCCACGGGGCTCAGCCGCTCTCCTGGCACTCCAGGCTCCACTCCTCAGCCCCAGCTCAGCACAGCTCCACGTGCAGAGTGCAGCTGCCTGGTGCGGAGCAGGAGGCACAATACCCCGGGCTGGGGGAACGCAGGGCTGCGCGGTGCTGGAAGTGCTGCTCAGGGCCTGAGCGGGGGCTGAGCAGAAGTGATGGTGTGATTCTGTCACCTTCTTTTTCAGAATATGCGGTGGATAAAAAATTACACCGTACTCACACGGAAGGTGGAGTTTACCTCAGTATTTTCACTCTGAGGTTTGTGTTAAAAACAAAACGAAACAAAAACCACGGGTGGAAATAATGAGTCCTCCTTCTCGACGGAAACACACCGACTTTCTTTGCCATCATTCCATCTACTGCGTTAACGACGCCGGTTCCGGGCAGTCCCCGTCTGCCAGTACGAGGGCGGCCGCCATCATCTGCCGCACCCCGGGGTTCCCCATCCCGGAGCGGAGAACCGCGCGCCCTCCCGCCCCGACCCGCGGCATCTCCCCGCGCCCGCCGCAGCACCGCGGCTCCCCCTGTCCGCGCCGACCCCGGCGCAGTGCCGCCTCCCGCCGCTCGGGGGCGCCGCAACCGCGCGGCGCGGTGAGAACGGGCGGGGCGAGTGCTGGAAAGCGGCGGCGCTGCGGCGGATGTCGCGAGGGTTGCTCCGAAAGTAACGCCTCCCGTTTCATTCCGTTGCCCGGCGCCGTCGGTAGGCGGCTGTCGGTGCGAAGGAAGCAGAGCTGAACCTTCCCACCGGTATCCCGTTACATTTTGTTGCCGTGCGACAGACGGCAGCAGAGGGGGGGCTGTCTGACACAATGGCGTGTGACATGGAAGTGCACGTGGAGCAAAGACGTGGAACTGAATTCCTCCATGCAGAGAAAAAGGCACCACTGACATTCAGTGATGCTCGTGAACGCTGATGGTGAAGAACTGTTTCTGTCCGAGACATATATGCAGCACTGTAGAGATCTGCATACATCCTATTAATCCCTGTCCTTAATGGCAAACACAGCCATGGGGCTGCAACTAAAATAAAACCAGCCCGATCAAAAGAGTCACAGAATCACAGAATCATTCCAGCTGGAAAAGCCTTCTAGGATCACCAAGCCCAACCCATCCCACCATGCCTGCTGGCCGTGTCCCTCAGTTTCACATCTGCACGGCTCCTGAACACCCCCAGGCTCGGTGACCCCCCTCCCCGTGCAGCACGTGCTGCTCACAGGGGCACCGCTGCTCCCCCCAGCCCCACTCACAGCCCGAGGTGCTGCACTTGCTGGGCCGGGCGGCACTGCGGTGGGGGGCGCACAGCAGCAGCCATCCATCTCCAGCCCCAAACAGTCATTGTCAATAACCCCACCATAAATGTCAGCCCTGACACCGTGTCAATAACTTATTGTGTGAGCATAATGCATCGCCTTGGAAAAGGCCAGTGTAAAGACCGGTTTGCTAGCCAGCATTGTGCGATGACAATTACAGGGTTTTTTCCTATCTAGGGTCAATCATTTGATGGATGGAGGCTGCCGTATTTAGGTGAGATTATTATAGTGGTGCTGAATAGCAGCCTGGGGAGCTGCTCAGTGCAGCGCTGCGCAGACAGCCCTGGGCCCCTGGGGAGGCGCTGACCTCTGGGGGAAGCAGGAACCAGCCTGGAGAAAGCGGGAGGAAAATATCTGCTGCTCCCTGCAAATTCATTTAAATGGAGGACTCAGCAAATAGCACTTAATAGGTGTTTTGTGCTCTTGATGATTTAACCAAACCTGACCCAGAACGGGAGGAGAATCAACACGGCCTGGCCTTCTGCAGCAGCCAGTGAAGGGGAAGAGTATGAGAAATGTGATGAAGTTGTTACAGAAATCACAGACCCAGCATCAGTGTCTGCACGTGGCTCAAACCCATGCAGGAGTGCACTGAGCTCCACAGAGACAGCCTGCACAACAGCACTGCCAACACTGCTACTGAAGTACCAACATGCTATTTTATTTTTAAATACATTCTGCAACATCTGTGTCTGAAAATAGAAGTTTCTGAAGGGCTCAAGCAACCCAATTTGACTAGAATTCTGAAAAAGGATTTTATTTAGATTTATGATAATATCTGCATGGATCATAAAAATACAATTTTCCCTTTCTGTTTACATGTGCTCATGCTTGTACATTTGTGTACCCATAATATGTAGCCATGTGAAAAGAGAATGATGGTAAAAGCAGGTTTTAAGGGACAACAGCTCTAAAAAGCATCCTTTGTGCTTATGGTAGGATCACATTGTGAGGCACTATAAAATGAAATCTCAGTAACATAAAACAACGTAAGAAAAGATTTCCCTTTTAAAATCAGACACCAGACAACTAGAGAACTCAAAGTTTGCCTCTGTCTTAAAGCAGTCATTGTCTGGGGCTGCTCCGAAAAGGGCCAGAGCACTCCCACTGCCACGATCCAGTTCAGCAGGCCATGGGCACATACATTATTCAGCGTTCTAAAATCTAACAATCAATGTTTTACACTGTGCAACACAGCTTAATCTAACAACCAAAATCCAATTTGTGAGCAATTTTAGATGAGGTTTCCCCACAAAACCTGGAGAACTGACATTACAGGATAGAACAAGAGAAGTGAGCCCTCTTCCTCTCCCTGTCACACGCAGGTGCCATTTCCCAGGACACACATCAGGCTGGCAGCACACGATGACGCTCAGTGCTGACTGCATCCTAGCCCTCCTCCCCCTTGCAGTGTAATTAATAAGAAGCTCTGCATAAAATGCTAACAGGAGTCTTTTTAAATGTTCGTACTCCCTGTAGTAGTAACTAATAGTAGTAGTAGTAATTCTGTTGCTGCTCGCCTCACTGTTGCTTCTAAATCTCAGTGTCATGAACCAAAAGGAGAAGCAACATACAGTGCCTGCAGCCTCCAACCTGCCTGGTGTACTGCGAGCCAAGGGCTGCAATCAACACAAACAGCAGCTATATCTAAACAAACAGACAATAACAGACAGTAAATTCATCTCTATTCCCTCCCGTACCAAGCGGACAATCAGGGCTTAAATAATTAATACTCTGGGCTTACGGTGCACCTTTCGCCCCAGGATCTCCGAGCACTTTGCAGGGATAGCTTTTTGTTTTGCTGGAGAAAATAGAATAGAGAAAGATTAACCGATTGACCAAGGTCATGCTGCCTGAACGTTTTCCTTCTGTTTACCGCTTAACTGCAGCGCTGCTGTGACCTTGCAAAGCTAAAGGAAGGCTGCATTTTGTGAAGATAATCTCCCTTAACGTGCACCATATGTTTGTGATTAGGCAAAAGAAAAAGCTTCAGAAGAATTGCTGGTGGTGAGAGCGTCCACCACGTTCTCTGGGATGTCAGAGCTGCAATTTTCTGCAGGGCCTGGAGAAACAGATGCAAACCTGCAAACCCCATCCCACTATTTCAAGGAAAAGTGGTTACTCAGCATCCCTGCACACTCCTGAAAAATCCAGCCTGTGCGTCCATGGCATGTAATTTCCCAATTACAAAAACCAGAGTGATCAGGTAAGATCGTGGGAGATCCGTTCCCATGGAACATTTGATCCAGGGCAATTGAGATGTCACCACAATGCCACAAACCAATTATTTTAGCAATGGATGTTGGTCCATGTGAGGGAAACCCTTTGGGATGTAGCTGTTAGAGCAAGGCTCCCGGCCAAACATATCAGTTAAAGGTGAAATGGACTGGCAGGTTCAAAAAGAAGCCTCTGGCTACAGAGATGTGGCATGCTGAGGCTGGAGGAGGGCTGGGGGCAGAGCTGGGCACAGCTGTGCCCCTTCAAAGAGCTCCTACCAGCTCATGCCTCACAGCTGGCCCCTGCAGGCCTGCAGGTAGGGCTGGCATCCCCTGAAGCAGGCAGGCCCAACTGCTTTGCAATGGATCTCCAAGGGCAGGAAGATGCTGTAGTGTTTCATTGTCATTTGTTGTTGCCCTAAAGTGATTCTGAAAAGCCGTGCCAGACTCAAATGCCAGTGAGATGGGTGAGAGCAACGGGCTGCAGAAAAGAAGCCACTTGGCTTGGCAAAGATAGAAAAAATCTTCCTTAGCTGTACAGCTCCCCCAGAAATGAGTCAGTAGGCCTGACAGAACAGAAAACACAAGTTGCCATAGAAACTCACATGCCTTCCACCAGGAGGAGAAAAAAATGTAGGCCAATATTTCTGCTTAGCTGGCTCCTGCTCCTGCTTTGCTGCTCGGCCCGCCTGGACCCCAGGGCTGCAGTACACCTCGGTTTGATTTGCCCCCAGCTGAGCAAAGCCCTGGCCCTCACTGCTGTGGAAAGCAGCTGCCTGGTGAGAGCATGTGCACATGTGTAAGCACTCTAACATGCGTATGGACACAAAGACACATGGACACACAGACACGGCTCTGAGGCTGCTCAGGGTTGGTGCTGGGTTACTGCAGATCTGGAGCCCAGGGAACAGAGGCGTGCGAGTTCCTGTGCTGTAGTCACACTGTGAGCGTGCAAACAACTGACAGATGGTGACAAATGATGTTTGTGTTGGATTATTGCAGCTGCCTTTCATTTAAATGAACACCTCTCCTGCATTCTGTAGTTTTGTCATCTGCAAACCAAGGGATGCACTGCACAGCACAGCACTGCACTGCACAGCACAGCACAGCACTGCACAGCACTGCTTGTTTTCTATGACAAGGTCAGCCTGTCCAGCTGCACCCAGAGGAATGCACTCCAGCTCTTTCACAGTCACTGTAATAGAAGTAGCTGCTGATCGCTTACGTATCTGTGTATATACATGTATATACATGTATCTTGTTTGGGAGTGGAAGAGTCAGTAAAACTTTTTTGAGAGTTAAAATTCCCTGTGTAGGTTTAACAAAAGTAGAACAAAATAAAAGAGAAACTCTGCAGTGTTTTCACAGGGGAAGGTAGAGTCTAATTCTGTGTCTGACTCCGTATGTGGGACACTTCCCTCTGGGAAGGAACAAGTACAATAACGTAGAGTTAAAAGCCAAAAAGTCCTCTATTCACTACAAGATGGGAACTTCAGGATACATTAAAACTCAGCAGCAGTTTTTGGAGGAACGTTCTGCAGAAGTATAGAAGTGCAGAACTGTTTACTGTTTGCTCCAATACTGAAAAGTGTGGAGAAATGCGATCTCTGTGATATCGTCACCCAGCTGAGCCAGGTGCCCTCATGTAGGGCACAGGACCAGGGGTCAGCGGCACTGCCAGCGCTGGGCACCACGCTGAAGTAGATCTCAATTATTTTATTGCTTCCCAGCATTTTCCAAGAAAAAAAAAAAAAACCAAAAACAAAAACAAGAAAAGCACTGAAAAGTTTGTTTCACTGAGATTAAGGTAAGAAATGAGAGCCCTCTCTCCATCTCAAGCTCTCTGCAATGATGAGAGTTTTCTTCTTACTAAAGTGATCAGTAAAGTCCAAAGAAGCTCAGTGAGAATGTTTTTGTCACTGTAGCAGCAGAAGCACAATGTAAGCTGTGTGTTCAAGCACTCACACTGGGTTTGTGTTTACATGGAAAACAATAGAACAGAAAGAATCGCGGGGGAAATTTTCTGTTCAAGGTAACAGGCAACCAACTTTCCAGCATGCTAATTTAAATGTTACCATTTACACTGAATTTCCAGGAATTATCTCATATAGAGCGTTTTATGTGCTGAAAGGAAAAGAGATAATTGGTGAGTAATCAAAGACTTCTGCCTGGTAATTTACAGTCAGTTTGGGGCAGGCTTCCTGCAGAGTGGAAAACAGATACCAGTAGGATGCTAAATGATACAAAGGCCCTAAGGAGGCGGACTTACATCCAGTCACATCTTCTGTAAAAACGCAGCGTGACATAAACCTACCCTCCTGGGAAGGAGCCCTGGTGTCAGGAACGTGAATCCTTTGTGGCCACCACAGAGACCGGGGAAGTTTTCCTCTCCATGCCGTCGCTGTGTTTTAAAACTCCACGTGTCAGCAGCGGGGGATCGAGAACGGTGAGAACGACGTGAACAAAACTGTGCACACAGAAGTGCTGAGGGCTGTGCGGTGCTGGGGACACGTGGGTCTGATGGACGCCGATGGAGGCAAACTGAGCAGAAACAAGGTTTTCTTAGGAACAACTTTTAACTCCGTTTTTCTGTCAGGAGAGTTCTGACTCGCGGACAGATCTTCCCACAGCCACATGCCTCTCCAGAAGGCCCGATGCCACACGGCCCAGGAGCTCAGAGCTGGAACTGTGCATCCTCCTGTGCAGCCACACAAAGCACTTCGTGATGAAGGACTCAGGGAAGGCGATCTCCAAACGCCTTTATAACTTTAAGAATTAAAAATAAATGCTTTGCAGCAATGGAAGGCATGCTGTGCTAGTGATTTCCACTGCTTGTAATAACCCTAAATCAACTTTTTTCTCTCACCTCCAGATTTGAAAGCTCAATTAATTTTGTGCTGTAGCTCTATCTATTACTTCAGCCACATGTGGCAGAGTGAGAATTCTTGCAACACAATGGCTAATTTTTGGTATCTTCTCTGCCTAATGGCAGGTGTGCTGTCCTAAATAATTAGCTTTCAAAAAGGGATCCCCTTAACCCTTCTCTAAAACTGGTTACTGATCTCAGTTGTACCTCATTAAGCTCCTGACAGCTCAATGTACTCACATCTGTTACTGTTTGGTAGTTTGATTCTGAGAACACAAATTGCTTCAAGAATTGCCAATTCATTCAGGCTCGTGATGCAGATCAAAATCCATCTGTTTACTAATCAAAAGCCATATTTCAACCACAGTACAACAGTGGTGTCTGCAATAACTTAAGACTTTTTCTCTGCCCTAAGCGTGATGGGGAGTACTCTTCATTTAAGACACACTTATTTGCATTATATATCTTAAATACTATTCAGGCAACAGTGTACAGGCGTTAATCAATCTGTGTGCAGTGCACTGAGTCCTCAGACATCCTTTACTTACAGGCTCACGTTGGAGGCTTGTTACTTCCCCCCCTTCAATTCCAGGTAAAACTTTGGCCTTTATTATTCCACCTTTTTGTCATTTAACTCTAGCAATGAAGTCAACCACCAAAACTGAAGGCACAGCAGAGAACAAACGGAAAAAGAGTAAGCAATACTGTAGGCACGTTACTGACTTGCTGAGGCTGCTCTGTGAGAGCCAGGCAGGTTTATATATCAAGTAATGTGGAGATCCTTACATTTATTTTCCAAAATGCAAATCTGAAAGCAGGAATTACATTGCACTATGTGACAAATGAGCGTGTGGCTGTGTGTGTCAGCCTCCAGCTGCACAAGGCATTTGGTTTTAAAGGAGCGAGTGAGATTGTGAAATTCTGCCATTTAATTTGCTGTGCCGTTAACTGTGATTCCTACAGCACCACCAAGGGATGGCAAATGTCCAGTCGTCAGAAGCTATTATAGGATAATCACCTCTCCAAATGAGACTCTCTGCAGACATTAGGGAGCATAATTCCCCATGGAATCCACTCTTCTGGGCGGGCTGCTGCCTCACAGCACCTCACTGCAACAGGAGGTAAAAGCTGGCCGAGCTTTTGGTTCTCTGAAAGCCCTACCAAAGGCACCAGGAAAGGAGCAGTTCTAGATTAAAAGGGAGCTAAGCAGACAGAAGGTCAGAAGACAAAATCTTAGCTGGTTTTTGGAGACACAAGACAAATGAAAGAAAGATCTACCTTAAGCTTTCTGCTATCTGGACCGTTACTATTTCAATTTGCTGGTGTTCTCTACTGCTAGCATTTCACAGCAAACAGGGAAGTCTACGGTTCACCCTCCTGCTGGAGCTATTTTCTCTATACACCGTGGACCTGCTAACTGTGGCACTGGATGGATCTCCTCTAAAGTCTGTACAGAGCTCTGCAGGTGCAATGCATTGCAGCATAGAAAACATCAGTAAATTGTTGACCTTATGGAAAATTCACAAAGTTTTGAAAGTAATTATAGATTTTACCCATTCCTTTCCTTGATATATGGTAAGTCTGCAAGACCCTATAGTTTATTCATACCTGAAAAGAAAAGCCTAAGGCACTTTCTAGGATGGTTAACCTATGACCACTACATTAAGGCTTCAAAACAAATGCAACTCATTTGCTCAGAGAAGACAGATTAATAAATTGTTCCACCCCATTATCCCTGTAATAGCTTGAGGGATAGCTTAGAGGAAGCCTAGCAAATGACACAGGCCAAAGGCCAGTGCTCCTTTTCCAAACACAATATTACAAGCCTTAATACAAACACAAATGATCAAGTGGATTTACACAAGGACAATAGGAACACTAGTGTGGGTTCAAGCAGTACTCATCAGGGTAAAAACTGCAAAGCAAGCTGTAAAGCATGGTTCTAGGTATGAGAAATGAAATTGAAATTGATGCAGCTGTGCTTGAGACTTCCCTGACCATCATCCTTGGCAATGCAGGTGCTGCCAGCTCCACCACGTGCTGGGGCAGCTTGGGGACCTGCGAGCAAATCCTGCCTGCTGCTGGAGGGAGCACGGCTGGGATGCTCCAGGGCTGCCAGCAACCAGGAGAGCACATCTCCTCCTACTGCCTTCTCTGGACTGGAGCACCAGTATAAAATAGATGAGAGAATGACAAGTAGCTGAGATACAGTCTTGCAATTCCAAAGCCATGAATCAGGATGCAGACTCTCTTAAGCTAAGTTTTGAAATAACAACACATTTTAAATAGTTATGCTTCTGCATTTTGTAACATCCCCACAAATCTTTGAGCCTGTAGGGTCATAACTGCTAAAGCAAAGAAAATATTTAAAATAACAAAACAGTTTCCTGCAGGAATTAAGGAGAAGGTGAACGTGATAAAAGCTGTGATGAAATGATGAGACCTGGAAGCTATGAAATACAACTTAAGATACAAAAAGGAGAGACTACAAATGTGCTGAGGTTTACATACTGACTTGTCTTGGCATTGCTCATAAAAACGGAAGGTAATAGGGAAAAAGTTATGGCTCAAAAGAATTATTCTTTATGGTAGCAGTCCTGTGTTTTCCATGCAGGGATGTGTAAGCTTTAATGGATAACGTCCAGAACAGAGCAAAGCAGGGAAAATACTAAGTAAGCAAAAATGCCTTTTTTTTTAATTGCTTCTACACCCGTGGAAATAGGTGAATATTGGCTAAACTGCAGTGGAGAATTTTGAAATGATTATAAAGACTGAGTGCAACAATGTGAATAGCATCACTAGTGAACAGCATCACTAGGGACACAAAGAGAACACAGTCATGCCAGTGCTATGCATGGAACTCTAAAAGGTAATTGTTTCCAGATTCACAACTAGAAAACATCTGAACTATCAGGTTAAGAATCTCTGGTGTGCCAGGCCTGAGAAGCAGCATGAAATAACCTTAAATCAGCCAGAAGTAGTGAGTGAGGAATTCCCCTTGTGAAGGGAAGCTGTATTGGATCAGGAGGGCAGAGGCACAGGATGCTCTGATGGGCATAAAGAAAATGTGAGCCTGAAAGACAGCTCCTTTACATAAATAAAATACCAAACAGCCACTGTCAGGGAAACCAAAGCTGTTCCTCTTCAGCTTTAACACATACATCTGTGAACTAAGAGCCACGAAGCTCAGACAGCTTTCTAACCACCTTGCTTCTCCTGTGAAGTCCAAACAGAGCTCAGTCCAGACAGAACCCACTCACTCCTTACCTCTAAGCTCCTTTATTTGCTGATTAACACTGTGAGTGTGACTGCAGCAACCCATTATTATTAAGTTATGCTCCATTTTGCTAAGAAACATATTAAGTAGATTAAAAAAAAAAAGTTTCTGTAAACAAAGATGTGCAGAAACAAATGTTGTGTTCTGCTTGGCAGTAAATAAACTAGCAATTTTAGATTTTGCTATTATATCTTTCTCAAAATACTGAACATCTGAAACAGGAGAGACTGCTGTAGTAGAAGGAAAATGATAACAACCTCAGTGATGCTAGAGATGAATTCTTACTGCTACTTGCACTGAAAAATTACTCGTATCTCACTTCTCTTCCCAACGGGCTCTAATTCTTCCTCTGAAAAGGAATGTTATTTTTGCCATTCAATTACATTTTCACCATTTGATCAGACTGAGCTCTATATAAAAGCATGGACTCTCGTTTCAGATTCCCTTACTCAGCTTTTCCTTCATGAAGAGTCGTGTTCCAAGGTCACGATGATTAATCTTGACCTGTGAACCGCCAGTGTGTTCAGTCTTAATATCAATGTATTACTCTACGTGGCGAAGTGAAAAGGACTCTATCCACGACAAATAATGAACTAAATTCTTCTGACTTTACTCTCCAGTTGCTAATTAAGCACTTAACTACAAGACCTGTTAACTCTTTGGTGCTCTTTGGACGGCACCCAGCAAGGGGAGCACCGACATCCGCGCCCGTCCCACCAGCAGATTTCCCGCAGTGCGTGCAGCCTACTGGCAGTCTCTGAGAAGAAAAGAAGTACGCTGCAAAGCGTGCCTTACAGCACCAGGCACTGCTAAGTGCACCCGGAGACACTCGAGTCAAAATACATTTACCCAGCGCTTCTTGTAATTGTAACCAGGACTGGGAACGTTCACGGCTGTGACAGTGCAATTAGTCGTGCTAAACAGACACTGGGAAATCTCTTTCGGAACACATTAGGGTGGTCCTGCATGGGTGTTGTCAGCAGTAGGTACTGTATTTCCTGCAGATCTGAGGCTGGACACAAGCAACAATATAACAAATCTATTATTATCTTCAGTCATTCGTTCTGCAGCACTGACAGGCACATTAAGCACTGCCGTCTAAAATTAGTTCTGTTCATGCTGGAAGCAACCATTTATTCTATTGCACTCTTTGTACGCTTGATACCAGAAGACTTCTGGGAGACACTGCACTGTTTGTGAGAGGTTTCTCTGCAATATCCTGATTAGGTCCTGGAATGCAGTACTGCTATTAGAATTATTGTCCCGAAGCCCCGTGAATGGTACATCATGAAGATCTCCTTTAACTTGCAGAAAATACCATTCAGCTCTCAAGTAACTTAACAAAAAACACAATAAGATTTTAAACCAGGTGTTGATTCGTGCCAAAAGCTGCCCACCACCACATGCGAATATAAAGCAATTCCTCCCCCAGATACTGTGCAATTTCACTGCCATCATCCCCAAAGAACCAGCACAAAAGCTGCCAAGTCTCTCCTGGTCACAGAAGTCTAGAAGGCTGATGTGACATATATCTGCTACAGACTCCGCCTGATCTAAATCAACATCGCCTCATCATTTTAGATGCTCCATTTGATATGACTGTTATTACTCCTGTGGTTGGATTGATCAACCACTGGATGTCACTATCAGTCCAAATACATAAACTCAGATAGAATTTGTTTGTCATGAGGAAATGTTTAAGGACAGGCTGAATCTGAGCACAATAAATAGCAACAATACTCAAAGGCGCTGAAAGCATTTGCTCACATCTCGCGTTTGTTTCAAGCATACGGTGTAAGTGCCTGATTCAACACTATTGCTGGGGTTATTCACGTACAGATCTGATAGCTCTCCTGGCTGAGCTCACATCCTGCACTGTGTCATTTCTACGGAGAACCAGCACGCAGAATCTGGCATCCTGCAAAGCTGCTGAGCTCCCAGCACTTCCACCAGCGGCTGCAACATCATCCTCCAGCTCTACTAGTTAGATGACTGGAATCTTATACAAAATTCCATTTTGGCAAAGTCCTGACTATAGCTCAAAGATGGCCCGTCTCAGGCAAGGCTAGACAGAAACCAAACAGAAACCTGAACTGTCAGCCTCTCAGCCTTCCCGAAAGGGACAGACAGTAATTCATTTTGCATAGGGTGGAAATCTGCTGTTTGGAAATACCGAAACATTTGGTATTGATGGTCAGAACAGCAACTCTTTTGGAATGTTCTCTTCTTACTGAAGGCAACAAAAAACCCAATGACAAAATCAGATATAGAAAACAATCTAGGCACAGCTTTTCAACGTATAAATTAAGAGTTTGCTTTGGAAACAAAGATAAACATTAGGAAACAACTTTTCAGTTGAGAACACCAAACCTGACTCTCAGTGGCCATCGTAACTAAACATTAACAACTAATAATTTGTGGTCACTGCCTTTAAGTCAGTGGTACACAACTAGAATAAATAACATGAAGATCAGACCAACTATTCCAACAGTCCGTACTTGTGGGACTTCCTACTGTAAAAGTAACAGAATGATTTTTCAGTGCTTCTTCACCCTGAAATACAAAATGGTTTAATTTTCCAGTTGCCTTTCATTAGAAACTCTTTATCTCAAAGAATGAGGTTCTTTAAGAGTAGCATTCCAAAAGGAACAGGGTCCCCACAAGGTCACCTTTCAGACCCCACTGCAGGGACAGACTGGGCTTATACCCACAGCAGCCGGCTGCAGCCCCGCAGGGGGCTCCTCATGCTCAGGTGAAGCATGCTCAGAGCACAGCCGTGGAGTCCCAGCAGAACATGAATCCACGAGGCAGAACAGAGGTCCTGCAATATCAGTACATCGAAAAGAAGGAAAGTATCTGAAGAAAAGATATTTGAAACAATATTCTGAAAAAGGTCGACTCATTTGTTTTGCAATTATTTTGAAGCAAGTGCTGTAATTTTACTACAGGTGTAATCACTGCAAATGACATTAAGAGCTTGTCTCAGGCAAATTGTATTGCTTTAATTATAATGGGGTAGTTGAAGCTGAGCAAATCCCCGACTCAAGCACAGTTAACATAGCGAAAAAGGGAGGGAGAAAAGTTATAGTAGGAATTATGGAACATGCTGGGTTTACATGGACACGGCTATTCTGGGCAAATGAAATCTAACCTGACAATCCAGTGTCTGTATTTGCTCTTCTCTATGTCCTACTGCAAGTGAAAAACAAAAAGCAAACTAATGCTTGCACGGTACGCCATGGCAATGCAAGAGCTTCACGGGACAGCTAGGTGCTCCAGTTCTGTGGTCAGCCCTGCACTGACCTCTCTGTAGGAATCACAGCACGCTTCACTCAGTGCCCCTTGCCGCCACTCCAGACTCACAGGGGACCTGGAGGCACAGCGAGGCTGTGAGCCTGGACACCAACCTGAGCGCGAGCTGCAGCTCAGAATGCCGACCACACAGAAACTCCCCGTCCTGCAGACACTGCCCCCAGGCCAGGGGAAGCAGACTGTTTTGTACAAGAACCATAGAGAAAGCCTTCAAGAAAACTTCTGTCCACGGAGTTTCATGGCAAAGTTCACACTTCAGTGGAAGCTGAGGTGAGTTCAAACCAGATAACTACCTGCACCAGGTCCTGTCTGAACAGTAAGAACTGGAAAAGAGAATGACTGACCTAAATATTCAGAAATTACTTAGTGACTGCTACCACATCTATTTTTGAGTGGTTAACTACAGCCATCTCAAAGAAACTTGACCACCAGAGATGAAACTTTAACAAGATGGCACCTTTTAATGTGTTTCACTTTGAGGCGTACAGAACTACTAATCAATTCAGTGAGAAATTAGGTCAGAGTTATCCCCACCTTCCCCTAAGTGCTCTAAAACCAGATTTAAGTGTATATATATTTAAATTAATATACACTCATATATAATTTCGTATTCTTCTTAGCAGAGTTGGCAAACTACAGTAAGAGTTGAAAGCTTTTTGTGTGGCAGCCACTACAGAGCCGAAGCAAAACCACTAACCTTAGGGCATTTTTTGCTAAGTCCACTTTCATCCTCGTTCTCAACAGATAAAGAATCTATATTAATTAGTGGTCCCAGAAAACCTCAGTAATTCCTAATGCATTAGGCAGAGACATCGAATATTTCTTGCTTCGTGTCAGATGCAATGCAGATGTAAATAGGCACATAACCAAACGGAGATAAGCAAAGGTATGCTATTTTCCATCCATATTTCCAAACAGCTTTATCATGTCCCACACCATCTGTGTTCCAACGTGAAACCTCACATTAGGGCAATCTCCACACAACACCCTCAGTGGGCTGCGCACTGCTCGGCAGGCAGCACGGCCCGGCCATCGGGGTGAGCAGGAACGGAGCTGTGCCTTCGCTGTGAGCACTCTTTGGGCTTCTCTGCTCCTAAGAAGCAGCCTGCAAAGGTTCCATTTTCAAATGTTTTTCATTAGTAATGCCTAAGGGTGACATGCTCACTAAGCAATCTAGAAACAATACAAGATAAGACATAAAAGACATATTAGATTATGCAGCCTATGCCTTCAAATGCAGCAAAAATAAATGCAAACTGCTTTGGGGTTTGTCACTTGCAGCATGCAACAGCTTTTCCATTATGCTTTGCCTGATCCCTTGTCAGATTTCTTCAGAAAAAAACTGTGAGTTAGAAAGAATGGAAAGCACTTCCCAGAGGTTACGCCACGGGAGCTGGGCAGCAGCAGGCTGGCTTACCCTGCTAGCAGCTGTATTCTCACATATCTTCATTTTTCTTTTTTTGCTTATTTTTTTCTCTCTCCTAATGCATTCTCTATGTAACTTCCTGGCACATGACTTCACAGTTGATTCCTGTCATGCAACTCAGTGGAGAACTGAGCAAAGTCCATGGGAATCCTGGAGGATGTGCGAGTGCTGAAGAACAGTGACAGGACCAGGGCTCTGTGCTGCAAGGACCTGGAGATGAGAGCAGTCTACAAGCTGCTGTGTGCTGCTGCACGGTGCTCCTGACTGGGCAGTGAGGTTGCCGTGTCCCAGGTGTGATGGGACGAAGCATTTGCTCACATTTCCCAGAAGACTGCTAGGATTATAAGGATTACTCTTCCATTTCAGGAGTGCTGCTAAAATAATTCACTTGATGCTAACAAAGTGTTCTGAAGCCGAGACGAGCCATGAAGGCACTACTATTGCAAATAATAGTTTCCTAATTCCTAAGATGAATATGTTAGTAACAGCGTAACAAACAGCTGGACTAGAAGAACATCTTGAAACAAAGCCATCTAGCAGAGTTTCACTTTCTGTTGGTAAGGAATACTCATTGCAGTTCTCCTGCATGGGTCCACAGTGCACCTCTGAGCCACCTGCTCCTCGGGGCAAGGTTTGAATTAAGTTTATATTTCTTTATTTTTTTTAATCAGAAAACTGTTTATATTAATTTCAGGCTTTGTAATCTCCTCCAATTCGCTGTTTAAAAAATAACAAACAAAAGAAGACCCAAAGGTAAATGTTGCCTCTAAAACTTCTTTTCCGGTCTCCTATTTAATCAGCCTTGTGGCATACTGGGAAATGGATCATTTAGTTCCACTTCATTATTATGGGCAAAAGAAATCTTACATTCAAGCTTACAGCACCTAAATACCTAAAGCCACATCCTAATCTGTAAAGCACACGGGTGTAAAACAGGCAGGCAATTTTTCATTTCCTTGGGGCAGCACTGTTCACGGTGACTGGCAGAGGCTTTCCTCATTTAATCAGGCCTTTCCGAGCGCTGCCAGGCCGAGAGCTGCACTCGCTGCATTGCTGATCACACGTGCTGCAGTACGGCGCACCGGCAGACAACGGCTGGGTGCGCCAAGGGGAAGCGGAGGGACTGACGAAATCGCTGCCTTCACGTTGAGAAATATATAGGGCATAGCATGTGGCGTACACTGAAATTAATGTGAATTTAGTGCTGCTGCCAGTGAAAGCCGCTCTAATTGAAACAAATAGCTTTGCCCTTCGATGTCTTGTAAAACGCTCCCTACTGCCCGTGCAGGAGTCACCTGTCTGCAGTCAGCGTTTCTGACAACTGGAGGAGAGAGGTTTTGGAGAGGCTTTTCCAACCTGGAGAAAAGTATCACCTTCTGGTGACAGAAAAACAAAACCACCCTAGGGCATTAAAGACATTGAGGAACAGGATTATGTGCTCCCCTGCGATGGCAGCTGACTGGGCTCCAGTACAGACGGCCCATTCCCATTCCATGTTCCCTCAACAGCTTTTCTTGTGGCATTTCAGAATGTGAGACTGTTGATAAAAAAGCCTCAAACTAAGTTAATGTCAAAGCAATAATATCTTTGAACTCATTTTGGTTGGACTTTCCTGGTCTTTCCTGCGTTGCTCATCAACACTCTACAGTGAAAATACCGCCTGGATAAACAATGTGACGTGCTGCTAAAAGCCATCGGTGGAGACTCAATGCTTGATTAAAATGGCAAAAAAAATCTCTGGGGGAGAATCTCTCTTGGGCTTTTCACTTGAGATCATAAAGTTGACCACTCCTTTCTCTGCCTTCATCAATGCACACTGCCGCATTAACTGCCCTTAGGAAGCTGTCAGGAAAACACCTTCTGATGGAAGCAGTCTAAAAGCAGTTACATCAAAATACAATATAAAGGGTCAGAATCCTCATTTCTTTATGTTTCACAAAAAAATAAAAATAAAAAAAAATTGAAGAAAAGGCAAAGACAGCGAGGCATTTCTGGACCTAGGCAGCATGAAATGCTTGTTACTCTTTTTCAAAATAAATGCATTTCAGGAACTATAATAGGAGCTGCCCACCGCCTGCAGGTCTGCTGTCCAAGCTGTGTAAGGACACACCGGGCAGAGGCAAATCTGATGCACACTGTGGGCTCTGCACTTCTGGTGGCGGAGGCAAGCAGCATCAGTGCAGTAATTATCAGCCCTCAAAGAGGCTGCATCCCACCGCTGATCAGAACAGCTTGATCCAGCGAAGCCTCTTCTCTCTCGCTTCCCTCGCTGCGCATGGCCAGAGGGCAGTGGGGTGCCCTGCGGTGAGCGGGGTGCGAGCGGAGGGCCTCGTCCCACCCTGGTGGGCGGTGTTGGCACGGAGCCGCCTGCAGCTGCCAAGCCACAGGTTGCTGTCAGCTGGGGGAGACACTGGGCTGCACGCAGCACAGAGCAGCCTGGCGGTATGCTGACTGCAGAGCGGCAACACGAGAGGCTCATTTGAAAACACAGACACGTAAGCAAGACAGAAACCCCACCTCCTTGTGATTGTCTGAAGGGGATCAAATGGGTGGAAATGCCACAGATAGACGCACTCCTCCCAGCATAATTGTTACTGTCACAGCTGTGTGCGGCAAGGGGGAGGCGAGCAGATGATGCGAGGCGTTTGGCACCGCGACAGGGCTGCGCCCTTCGGCCGAGCGCCCGGCAGCAGCCTGATTCAGCCGTACTGGCTGTAAGTCACTTCTTTCAGAGCTCATTACAAAGAGTAATTAAATGGCCACAATGTCCCCAGCCTTAACCCTACTTAGTAGATAAAGTGGATAATTAAGCATTGTTAGCTCCATTTTGCATCTAAGGAAACTGGTGAGAGACTAATGCATCCCTACTGTGAGCCAACTCCAGGTAGCAACATGCCAGTCATGGACTCCTTCACCCCAAAATGCTGGGAGGCTGCGTTAATTTCAAGGAGTTATGCATCAAAACCACCACTCCTGTCTTATCACTGAGAGATCTGCTACAGAGAAGTATTACACGATTCAAGTGAATGAAGTCTTTGAGAGCTTTCAGTGAATGCTGATCTTCTCTATTTCATTGCCAGGTGAGGTAACCACCACCTCTCTTTAACAAGATGGTATCTCCATTCCATGCAGCCAATTGTTCGTACACACAGGCTCTTGTACTAATACACAACTAAGCAGTCAGATAGGACAAACCCACTACTTGGCCTGTTAAACGGTTTGAAATGTTATTAACTATGGCTGCCCAGGTACAATCACAAACTCTCAGTATGTGTTCTCCATCAGAGCTTTATGTTGGCGCTAACTACAGTGGCAGCAGAGATTTCAGACAAGGCTTTATCCTGAGTGCACCGTCCCTGAGTGGCCCATGAGTCACTGGATGCTGCAGCTCAAACTGCTGCATCCTTCAAGCCATACGTAGCTCTATTCCTATAAACCATCATCTCACTTCTCACCAGTCGGCATGCTTCATTCACAACTGTTGATCTTGCCCTAACTGCCAGCCCAAAGGTGGAACACTGTTTTCAGACCGCGAGAGGGGCCTAAACAGAGCTGCACTTTTGAGTATTCTCCTTCTTCCAATTTTTAAATATCATGCAAGACATTACAAACTGAAGACTTCTATTTATTCACAACATGCTCACAAAACTGCCAAAATGTTCTTAACTCGCGTGTCTCAATCTGATTTCTAGGGAGTGGAGAACACTGAAAACATGCTTCACTCTGGTGGCAAAGGCCCAACAGAAGAGTGCTTCATGCAGGACAGTCACAGGTGTGGATAACAACAAATCCTAATAAACTATCACATTCATTGGGCTATCTTCCAAATTCTGACTCTTCTCCAGAGCTTTCTAGTAAGTGTATGATTATACCCACATCATCATAAAATAAAAATGAATTCCATATTTCCATTTAAACAAATGGAAGGGATCTCTCTTAGAAAATCTAATGAAATGAAAAAGCCTTTGAAATACACTTGCTTTTATGTAAGGTTGAAACAGTATGAAAGACAGTTCAAAAACTACTCCTATATCTAAGGTTCGTGGTGAAATAAGAGTGAAGGATCCTTTCTTGCTAAGTAATTAAAAAAGAAATCAGGCAAGATCCACCTGTGCCATGACATCCAGCACCAGACATGGGTTAGCATTCGCTTAATGGGGTTAGAACTCCAACGCAGCTCAGAAGGTAAATGACCTGGTAGTTTCTTTCTAGCATGGAGAGATCATGTGTAGTGTGGCACATCTGCTCTTAGGCACAGAACTGCCATAAAAGAAAATAGTGGTGAAAGTGAGAAGATTTAGACAGCTTTACTGCTCAAAGACAAGCAAAAATACCCAAACCACCACCACCAGCAAAAAACAACCACAAAACCCTTAAAGAATCAAAAAAAGGAAAAGAACAAAAAAAAAGAACAAGCTTTCTATAAAAATTCAAGGCAGCTGGACCTGACATAGGGTCTGCACTGGGGGTGCAGCGATGCTCCCTATCCGTCTCAGAGCTGCCTTTCCACTTGGCTTGGAACCAGTGTCATTGTTAATTGGATGCTGAGTGATGGATCTGGCCACCTGGCACTGTCTGGCTCCTAGATGATGATCAACTCACTTGGCAGGCTAAGTGGGGAACTGGCCACCTGGCTAATACGAGGGCTACAGAATCTCTGACGAGCTGACTGCCAGCCTGCTAAGACATTTTTTACTGTGGATATCGACAGTTACTTCTCACTATTCCTCCACTGATCCTTCTCCCCACAACTTGGATGCTCACAAAGAAACACCCAGCTCATGGCCCCTTCTCTCTTTTCTTTCCTCCGTCTGATGCAGCAGATAAAATCAGACCCCTTCCTTAATTGCTAAATGGAAATGAGCTTCTATCCTTCTCCTCCAATTCCTTTACGATATTCCAAGCTCCCATTCCATCCTGTCTTGCTTCTCACTATTATTATCAATGCTATGGATAAATATTTATATTAGTCAGTGACTTTCACAATTATTTTTGAATGGTAGCTTGCTGCCTGATTTTTAGTTTGTGAAAAAAGTCCTGATATAATTTAAGAATACTACCAAAACAAGGACAGGACAAGAATTGTGTGAAATTGGATTCTTGCCTGAAGGCTAGATTCCACAGTTGCCATGCATTCTGTGTTATTATTAGCACTTGCAAAACTTCAGTGAGAAAGGCCACAATTTTGACTTTTTTCCATTCATTTTGCATATATGTAAATTACTCCACAAAGCAGTAATGGAAAAGAAATCTGAAGTGAACAAAAATACATCAATAAAGGGTTCTAGAGTACTGTCAGTGTCACACAGCAAAGCACTGCAAGCTAAGCCATGAAAATTAATTACTTCAAAACCTTAGAAGTATACAAGTACTGAAATGTTAAGCTCCTCAGATACATTCTGCTCATATTTTCCAGCTTTCTTACCAAAGATGTGTAGGTAAATGCTCTCCTATTCCAGATATTGGGAAGTGTTCTACAAGGCAGTGAAAGTTACTTTTGTGGTTCTTTTTTGAACTTTATACTGAAAATACAAATAAATAAAATCTAGGAAATGCTTGGTATTTCTCTGGTGACAAAGCTAGCTACAATGCTCTTCTAAAGTCCAAATCTCTGTCTATCTTCCATTAAGAATACTGATAACCTGCAGTTATTATATGTCTAGATTCAGGCAGGAGTTCCTGTTGCTCCCAAGTACAAATCCAGGCTACAGACCTTCCCTGCAAGTCCAGGTTAATTATTTTGAAAGTGAAATTTGATGGAGTTCAACCGGAAAAAGGGCTGCAGAACAACTACAACTAGGAGCTGTTTTCCTAGGAGTCGGTGAAATACTCGTTGCTGTCAGCTAACGAACTTTGAAGGCTGCACTACGGACAAGGATGACAGCAACTGCAGGCAAGGGATTCTTTAGAAAACTCTGACATTTGGCATTATTTAGTAATGTGTGCAGCTCAGTCACTTGGCTGTCACTGCTAATACTGACCCAAGCTGGAGCTGAGTGCTACTGAGACTCTGCAACTGGAAAATGCCAGCGAGTTCTTTCTTAGGACCTCACCATGTCACCACTGCTCTTCGTTTCAGTGCCTTCAGCAAATGCAGCAGTCATTTCTAGTTTCTGAACTCACTGCAGTGACTGATTAGTAGCTTGTAAATAATTAAATATTAGTTGTCTGTAAGAGGCTGTTTTTCTTTAACTGATCTGGCAGACCAAGAATAGCTCTGTGTGCTCTAATACAAACAGTATTGTAAGTAAAGTCAGATAATACTATCAAGGTCTTTTCCAAGAATACAGGGATTAACTCATCTCATTAAAATGTACACATTCTGCATAGCACAATGCAGTACTACTCTGAGACAACTGTTCAGGCCAGCCAAAAGATACTATGTGCTAGGATGATCCCTGATTTGTATAATCTGTGCAGATTAGTGCACAGATATCATAGCACTGAGCACTTCTAAAAGCCTAAAATAGACTGCATTAGCTTAAATTTCTAGGTAGTAAAGAAACTTGAGAGGAGAGAAACATAATTAACCTGGAGCATGGAAGGATTCCCTTATGAGAAAAACAACCGAAACTAAAAATGGCAGCTTGAAAAAGGTACCTGCCTGTGAACACAAAAGAAACTGGCAGGTTACAGATCCAGAGACTGTGTCTGAGATTCAAGGTGAAAGGATTTTTGGTTTTCCTTGAATATTCGTTCTTAGACATTTAAAATATATTACATGACTTTTTTTATTTTTTTTTTTTAATATGAAATGTTATCATCAGTGCTTTCAGTGCTTTCTCTTCTTCTCTCCAGAAAATGAAAATAAAATCTATGTTGCTGGAATTGCCTAAGGATCTTTCTCTACATTCAAAGAATGTTTCTGAAAGCTACGCTAGTACATAAAGCCCAGTTCTGTACACATTACAATAAAAGGCGAAAGTATCCACTGCATCAGGGGACAGAGAAGGTAGAGATGGGGAGAGTAGAGGTCTGTTCAAGGACATCAGGCACTCCAACAATCAAACCACTTTTCCCAACTTCTTCCAAATGTTTTTTCTTGTTCTTAATTTTACTTTCCAACTCACTGAAGTAATTCTTGGTAGTCTCTGTGGTGCTTAACTTTCTCCTGTTTGCTGCAATGGCCTCTGTGACAAGTGCTTGATGCAACTGCATTTATTTGAGCTTCAGAATCGAGCTCTTAGACAGGCATTTATCAGCTGCAAATGCTGTTCATGCAGATCTGCAATTGCCTACAGAAAGGTGAGTTTTACAGAAAAAACTACTGATCTGCTACAGCTGTTTGTCCAGACTCCCATGCTGGTTATTTCTGCCTTACCGTGATTCAATTTTTAGCAGCCATGTCTAAGTTAATTACCCTGGCACAACATGCCAATCAGTTGCCCATTCCTCCACCCTCCCCATTTTTGATATATTTTTTTAAAATTAAGGTTATATTGCCAAATTAGTGCCAAAAAAAGGCCTTTCTTTTTATCTGTGCTGCATACCATCAGCCTGACAAATTCTAAGTCTTGAGATATAAACGGTCACAAGTAACTCAAACTCCTTATTATATGACTCAAGTCCTTCTCTCCTGACTTGTCAGGATCTTTGGCTGTTACATCCTCCTGAAGACATTCTTAACAGATATAAGTTGTTTGTTTGTTCCTGAAAAGTAAGAGAGTAGCTCTGAAAATGCAGCATTTCAGAAGATAACTACAGATTAGATGTTAGATACAGCTCATGTATATCTTCTGCTGTACCAGTACACCAGAAAGCTTAGGAGAGACTCTGTGCTGTCTTACGCTGTAAAAAGACAGAAATGTTCTAATTTAGTGTATCCTTCACTGAGCCTGCTTAATAATGAAAAGGCTGCCATATAAGATAAAGAAGTGAATACAGATAATACAATGAAGTCTGAAAATGGGGACAGAAAACTCTCCAGGCCAAATGGAAATCTACTGGGATTCTGTAAATGAATCAAAGAGATGTTCATTCCCATTTTTTAAGGTTTAGTAAATCAGTCTCAATTAGAAATTCTTCCCAATCCCAAATAAGGATTATCAATTTCTAATCGTACATTAAAGTAGCAAAAAACGGAATCTCACAATTTTTGTCACCAGTCCCACGCTTTGTTCCCAGCTCAACTTCCATGACATTACTGGATGAGCCAAGGTGAGTACTTATGTCAAATAAAGGGCAAAGACTATGGAAATAATGTTTTGCCATCTCCTGAGACCACTATGTTCCACGTTTCTTCAATCATGCAATAATTTACCAAACTGTGAAACCTCTCAGCACGCCGCTGCCTACCTGGGATCTCATTGCAGAGCAGCTCTACCTGCAGCCAATGCAAGTTTTCCCTGCATGAAATACATCAGTGTTAAATGCTACTTTTTTGTCTTTGAATAAAATTCGACTCCCTTTTTTCAAAGACAGCTCTGAAAACAATCAGTTTCAGTCTTCACACATTTTTAAGCAACATACATTAATTTAACAAAATTTGCTTAATTTCCTATTCAGAATGGATGCAGAAAATACAGCAGAGAGATGCAGAAAATGCACACTTTCCAAAGCATTTTTTTTTCTAACCTGGCCAAGAAATGCCACAAGCTGAAGCCTACCTTTTTCTAATGATATACATAAACACAGTGCTGTTGCTGAGGGCACCAAATGCTCTGAACAAACAATGGAACTGAAACCAAGGTCTGCGAAAGCACAGGAGCCAGTAGAGTATGAGTGAACATTAACTTGATAAAAATGACAGACCAAGTAGATTATTCTGTCACAGTCACCTAGAACTTCACTACTGATTTTCTAATTTTTCCAACATTTGTTCTTATTATTTTTGTTGTGACATCTACTAAAAAATAAATACAAACAAACTTCAAAAACAGGAGTTAATAATGCAGCTGCCATAAATGTTTGCAAAAATTTACAGAAGAGTGTAAATGGTTTGCCCAGAAGATGCACTACTGACAGAACAAAGCATAGGACACATCTCTGCCGCTCAGCGCTGACCATTTGTGACTTATCCAGAAATGAACAGACATTCTCTCTACTATTTTCTTCACTGTTGATGATTACAGATTAACTAAAGAATTTCAGAATGAAATACTTCAGAATGAAACGTTTTACTGCCTCTGTCATTTAGAGATTTCAGTGTTGAATGTCCACATGGGCAAAGAACGTTGTTTTACACTCCATGTAATTATCTCTAAATAGTCTAGTAAAATTATGTTAACTATAGAAATGCACAGTGATGTACTAAGGGAGTTAGCCTCACTTTCTTCACGGTGCCATCAAATTATGGTCCCATTTTCAATAACATTTCAGACAATTTACACTATTGGAAAATCTAGATTTTCTAGATTTTCAAATTCAGATGAATGCAATCACAAAACCTTTTTTGTTGTTCTTCTACCCTAGTTTGTTCTTTGAGAAGAATGCTGGGAAATATTTCTGGAAGGCAATGGAATTACAGTAAACATAAGCCCAGAATTTCCCTTCTCCAACACACCGAAGTATTGCTTTACCTTTATCCCACTTCTCCAGGCAGCCAACTTTATTTGCCTCTGCAGCCTTTTATTTTTTTGCTAATCCTCCCCTTTCTCATCTAAGTCGTGTAGCATCCCAGCACTAACAGCATCCCACCACACTGTCTTCTCTCTCTATGTTTGCTCTTCACTGAAATTTATTTTTTTTTTCCTTCCACTTAAAATTTTCAGTGCCTTTACTGGAAAATACCTACTGTGACAGCCAATGTCTCCAAGTGGTCCTTCTTTACCATCCCTTCTGTGTAACATTATATTAATTATGGCTGATTTTTTCCAGAGGAAAAAAGGCGGTAGAAAGGCAAGCTAAGGTCACTGTTTTCTCATGAGATATGCTATGAAGAATAGCCAAATTGCACTGAAGCATTTCATTACTAAGTAGCATAAAACTGAATCACAGCACAACTAATAAGAATAATTGCATTCAGAAAGTTTCATTCTAAGAACATGCCAAACGTGTAATTTCAGTAGGGTGTGTGAGTATCTGTGCACGGACTGATCATGGCACATTCTTTTGCAGTCGCAGGGCATTATGAATGACCACCTCCTGGCCACTGGGAAGCTTCAATATTCCTTCCTATGAGAAAGAAAAATTCTCCATCTGGACCACTTTCTTATAAGCTGCCAGCAATCCCAGCGCACATCCATTTTAATTCCTAAGCCTTCTGGTTAGACCAGTAACATCCATGATGTTACTGAAGAATAATAGTTAAAACTTTCCTAATCTAAAATAGAATTGGAATTTTCCAGTAATAATAAATATTCTAAACTTAAAAAAATATGGCATCACTGTGGCATTTACAATCATTTTTGCCAAAGCAATAGCTTCAAAGCAGCTCTGTTTTTTTGTAAAACATTGCTGATTTCAATAGGGTAATAGATGGTCAGTTTATTAAGGACTGGAGCAGATCTGTTAGTTAAATAGACAGTCAGGACAGGGGCATTCATTTTCTTCTTAAGGGATAAATATTTGTTTGGGAAGATATTTTTGCTTAGAAAAGACATCCAACTAAAGATTGTCTTTCACGTGGCCAGGATTCTCACTTACCTTAGCACATGTATTACAAATCCCCATCAGCTTCCCAGTAATTTCAGTTGTAAAGTCTATGGTTGTTCTGGAGAAGAAGCAAGGCAGTCTTTGACAGCTCACTGTTGCACCTGTGAGGAACAAAAACATGTTATGTCAACAGTGTATGCAATGATTACAAAGTCAGTAACTGTTGATAAGTTTTCCCTGTAACAGCCACAAGCTGTACTGAACACATGGTTTTCTTTTCCTTTATCTCTAATGAAAAATACAAAGGGATTTGAATTTTCACGGAGCCATGAAAACAGAACACGAAGGTACTTGTATCTTATTTAACACTAAAGCTGTTCAGAATGCTGCAGCATAGGCAGGACAGAGGGAACATTTCCCTAATGTTTTACATATCTTGAGCAACAGATTTCTGCTGTAAATGCTGAACTTTAAAGCACTTTTGGTGATTCTACAATGGACAACAAATACATTTGGATTAAAGTGATTTAGAGGAAACTCTTAACTTAGAAGCAAATACTAAGTTTCTGTGGGCTGTGTATTAACAATAAATTACAAAAGCATGAAATAACGAGGACATCTTTTAATATTAGGCTGAATGCAGTGAAACCAGGCTTCGCTGGATATGATCACAAAAAATGCAAGCAATGTCACACAGTGTTGTCAGCAATGCTTTATTATTTTAAGTGAAAAGAAACAAAGTGAGGAGAACTTAGAAGGGGTGTTGGATAGTGTCAGCAGTAATAGCATGCATGTTTACACATTACTATAATTAGCAAAGGAATTTAAAGAATTATAAAGGCAGCAATTTGCTTTGCTTTAACTGTGTTTTTGACTCAGCAGCAGTTCTGCTGAAATCCTCAGCGGAAAGGTTTTCTTGGTCTTTTCTCAAATATGAACTCATTAAAAGTAGAATCACCACGACCAAAGGTAAATACTCCAATACAAAAAGGGCCTCCAGAAGGCAGCTTAATCCAAATCTTGGATAACCACGGATTAAGAATACACGGATGTTAGTTTCTGCTCCCCTTCTTTAATACTGCTGCCTCCTACTAATACGCCTGGGTCCGCTTTTCTCAACCTTTATGCTGATAAACTTTTATACTGTAGTTGCTTTTTTCACTTTGATGAACAAATTTGTGAAGTACCCTTATATCACTTCCTCTAACAGTCTGCATGCTTTCTTTCATTTTATTTTAAAGTGTAATTTGTGAAGGCTGTAGGTATGAGTGAAAAAGGGACGCTGAAGTACAACAAAGGCTTGCAAAGAGAATGTCAAATTTAGCTTACTTCCATCTGCAATTTGCTTAGAAACGTATCTGTAAGATTGACAAACGATTTATCTGATTTAAAATATCTTTGTGTGCTTTTGCAGCAGTTTCCTATGCAAATCAGGTACTTATGCACCCAAATTATTCTAGTTAGCTACAGGAACCTATGATGGCCTGATCTACACGTTCAGCTGTAATGCACCTCTGCATCTGCATGGTAACTGTGCACGTCTTCTGCATAAAAAGTGCACACCCAACTAGACTGAGGAGCAGATGTTATTATCTCTGCACTGCTTTACAATACTTTTAATTGGAATTTACATGTTATTGATAAAGCCTTCAATTTAGAAAACATTTTGAAGAAATAAGGAATCATATGCTAAAAAATATTAAATAAAAGTATAAAAATTAAGTATATTTATCCTTTCAATAAGTGTAATTTCTATGTATTGATTTTAAAAATTGGAAACAGAAAACATCTCTGTGTATGACAAGAGATACATGCAATTATTGCTATAATGTTAAAAACTTTGTCAGGGTTATTCTATACAGTGCTTTCCTCACAGCATCACGAAATGATACCATGCTGTGTTGCAGTGGATGTGGTTGAAATGCTGGGCACAGCAGAAATGGATCATACAGTCACTGAAACACCAAAGAGCCACAGATAGATTGTGACTAACAAATGAGCCAGGCTTACATGTCAGATAACGCCGCACTTCAAAGGTAAACAGTAAAGTTTATGCAAGGTGCTCTGCTGTGGCACAGCAGGGAAAATCACAGAATCACAGAACTGTAGGGGTTGGAAGGGACCTCCAGAGATCATCGAGTCCAACCCCCTGCCAAAGCAGTTCCCTACAGTGGGTCGCACAGGTAGGCGTGCAGGCAGGCATCCTGGATAATATAAAAATAAAACTGATACGCTGATGACGTCCTGCTTGTGCTTGGACCTTCACCCCTAGGCTCCAGGCAAAGGAGATGGTGAACTGACGTGTGAGTATTCAAAAAGTAAGCATGAAAATAATATCCACAGAAATAGATTAATGAATCGGAGTGCAGAAAGGTAACACTGTCCTGGATAGTAGCATGAAGGCCGTATAACCTGTGTGTGACGACCAGTTCAGCTGATAAGCAAAACAGAGTAAACACAGCCATGTAGACACCTAGTTGAAGAAACAGAACTTTCATCACTTTACGTTCTCTGGAATAAACGTGAAAAGAGGCTCAGCTTCAGCAAAAAAAATCTGCTATAATGGGTGCAGACTTTGCAACAGACCAAGGTTCTCAGTACTGAAACACGTTAGAGCCTGGATTTGCTTATCTTGTTTTTAATGTTGTCATAAGGTCAGATAGAGAGGAACGCCATGATAGACTGCCCTCTTCCTTATGTTCATAATATATAGATAAGGCAACACGAGTACTGGAGAAATGTTTCCTAAAATCTGAAACACATTAGAAATGAATCTGAATGCTTCTATACTATGCTTTCATTGGGAACATAAACAATTCCCCATACGTAGGGTATTTTCTCTCCATTTGTGTTGCAAAAACAACAATTCTTCTCAATATCTTCAGTTGTTTCCCAAAAATACAATGCCTCAAACTTCTGTGCATTGTTCTACCTATAGAAATAAGAAAGTGGAAAACTTTGAAAAGAAAGAAGTCATGCATGAGCCACAAAGAAGTCACTATTTACTGACGAACAAAAAGATGAGAAAAGACTCACTTCTTGTACGGGTTACTACACGGGTAGACATGCCTGCTGAATCATTAGATGGAATGGCAAGACGTAACTCGAAGTTAATTTTCCTTTGGTGTATGCTTACACACCTTGTCACAACCATATTCGTGTCACCAGATTTTGTTCCCAACCTTAAACTGAGACCAACTTTCTGTTCAAACCCGTGCAGATGTTTTCGGCAACTTTCTTCCAAAGCTCTGTAGCTGTGACAGATCACATCTTTTGTAGGTCAGGCACAGAGAAGAACTTGCAACGTGTAAATTAGTTCATTACAGCAGTATAATCACTACAGATGTTTTGCTACATGAGTATCTACCCAGGTGGAATGTTAATCACAGCTTTCACTCACAGACACCGTGGGTTATCAATGAATGATTCTGCGGTTAGTAAAATAGTGCCTCTCTGAGGTTTGATGTACCTTTTTGAAATACGCAATCGCCACAGCCCTCACAGCAAAACATCTACTGCAGGAAGCGCGCTTGCTCCGAAGGGCCTCTGCACAAGATGAAAACATTTACTGTAGGAATATCGTGCAGGAAAATCTGAAGCAGGCATCGGAATGAGCTACACAACTCATACCCGCACGTCCCTGATGAGGGATCTGAGGGTGCAATCTTTCCATCACCAAGACACACTGTAGCAATCAAGGAAATTGTCAAGAACATTTCCGCTCTGAGACTGTATAGTTTAGCTGCCTTGAGAGCTGGGATTTTTTTCATCCCAGTATCAAGTGATGGTAGTACAAGGAAGGGCAGCTGTGGAAGGAGAATAAAATATCTATTTCATAACAGCACTGGGAAAATTTATCAGTCTCTGTAAAATTAATTGAATTTCATGAGTAAATACTAATTATCACTTACAATATGCATCCCAAAATACTTGATATAATTTTGTTATAATTTTGAGAAATTTCAAGGCAGTTTAGCCTGCTTTGCAAACAGACTGGAATAACGCAAATATAATTTTGGCATACTATTTCAGAGTCTTATCCTAAATGTCAGGCTGTTTTTGCAGATATCCTGCTCACTGGCTGCAGTTGATGGCTGCTTCTGGAGAGCTACAAACTGGCTGGGCTGATCTCAGTTCCTGGAAGGCTAGGAAACAAGGCCTCCTGGAGGCCACGCTCAGGCACACAGAATAAGGAGATGGCTGGGAGCAGCCAGTGTGCTTTACCTCGGGTACGATGTGCTTAATGCACCTGCACAGCCCAACGCTCTGCAGCAGGACAACCAGCAATATTGACATGGCAAGAGCCCTGCATGATGCTTCCTTTGACTTCAGCAGGGCTTCTGTGTGGCCTCCCAGCACGTTACGATAGCCAAACTGCTGGCAGAGTGAAAGGGAAAAATGGCCGAACCACATTAGAGGTGACTTTGGTCACTGACCTTTGATAGCAACACACGTGTAACTGTTTCCTCTAACAGCAGAGGTCTTTTTGTTTTGCACCTGGATTTACTGCGATTAAGCAGTTATACTGGTTGGGTCTATTGCCAGCTCCTCTCTCATTTGCCAAACACAAAACATTTTGCAAAGCACCTGGTAAAGGAGAGTTCTCACTGTCACACAGACAAATCACTGAAGACCATAAGGATCGCATAATCAGAAATTGGGGGTAGAATTTGGCTTCTGATACACACAGCTGCTTAACTGAGCACTGTTCAGTGGCAGTTGAGGCAGGTGGCAGGCAATTCCCTCTTCTGTCAGCATTTCTTGGGAACACACGTGTTAAATCATCTGTAGCCTGGGCCTCAGTTTACTATTGTGAACACTGACAAATTAAACCAAGGATATTTTGAGATTGCAAACCCCTACTAACCGTGGTTTGTAGAAGATTCTAAAAACCTCCCGTTCCAAGTGCAAAGCACTTTTTTCAACCAATTGTTTGAATGTGCAGCAGCAAGACGCACAGCACACAGCCAGATCTGCTCTCACACGGAGGCGAAGGCCACCGACGACACGCTTCCTTCCAGCCTGGAACTCCAGGCCCGCAGGGCAGAGCTACTCACTGAAAACATCGCTGTCTCAGGAGCAGATTCCACACAGGCCAGGACATGCCATGGCCCTGCTCCTGCGCAGCACAGTGTGGCAGAGCCACAGAAGGCAGCAGCAGGCTCAGCGCAGGCCTCTCCTCAGCACGGCCCTGCTGCGCCACGCTCCCAGCTACACACGATGTACAATCTTCTGCACGAGGCCTTTCCCTTCCTCGCCCTGCCTCACTCTCTTCACTGACATTCGTGGCGTCGTTTTGAACGTTAACACGTTTTTACCCTTCGTTCAGATACAGACGAAGATCTGCGGTATCAATGGCGAAAGGTGCGAGGGGCCGGCGGGCTGACGGGCAGCCAGAGCGCGGGAGGCGCGACAGCGAACGCTCAGAGGAACAACAGCTCCCACCGGGGGCCGGGATGGGGCGAGGCCAGACTAGGGCCGTGCCAGCAATACCCGGAGCCGTTCCGGGCGCGGGGCACGCCGGGAGCCGGTGGGCGCGGGGCACGCCGGGAATCACGCCCCGCACCTCAGCTTTCCAAGATGGCGGCGGGCGGCCGTCCCCGCCCCCGCCCCGCACATGCGCAGTGATCCGGCGGGCCGCGCCGCTCCCTCCCTCCCTCCTGGCGGCCGGGGCGCCGCTGACAGAGCGCGGAGCGGAGCAGCGCCCAGTGCTTCCGGGATCCCCCGCACCCCGCCGCGCCCGTGGACGGGAGAGGCGGGCGGCGCCGGCCTCGAGGAGTGCAGCGAAGCATCGGCGGCTCGGGTAAGGCTGGGGCCGCGGCTCTCCTCCGTTCTCTTCCTCCCTTCCCCCGCCCGTCGCCGCCGCCCCGCGGAGGCCGTCCCTAGCGGTGTAGGCCCGGCGGCCGCTCCCCTCCTCCCCGCCCTCCGCTCCCTCGCCGCCCCCTCCCTCCCTCCTTCTCTCCAGCTCGCTCTCAAAATGGCGGCCGCGCCCGTCGGTGAGGAGGGACCGGGGGAGGCGGCGGGCCGGGGGGCTGCGGGCGGCGGCCGCTCCCCGTGGTGGGTGCGGGGCCGGGCGCGGCTCCTCCGCTTCCTCCCCGCCTCCCGCCCCGCCGCTCTCCGCCGCCAGGCCCGGCGCTACCCTCCGCCGGTGACTTAGCAGGAACGCGGGGAGGGGCGGGAGGGCCGCGGCGCGGGTGGGGCGGGGGGAGCGGAGCGGGGTGGCGGGCCCGGCGCTGTGTCCGCCTGCAGGCCGCTCCGCTGCGCCCGGTGACTTGGCAGGATCGGGGGCGGCGGGGTTGCGGTCGGACGCTGCCGGGCGAGGAGCCCGGTGCGTGTGTGTGGCTGTGTGTCCGTGTGTCTGTGCCTGCCGGGGGATGCGGAGCGCTCTCTCCGTCGTTCCCTACGGCTTTCGTCCCGTTCCGGCCCTGCGGAGGGCGAAGCAGGCGCTGCCCGGGAGGCGGCCGCTGCCCGCTGCGGCACGGGGACAAAACGAGGCTGGAGCGCTGCCGTAGGAATCCTCCGCTCCCACCGTTTTCCTGCGGCGGCGGAGCGGGCAGGAGGAGGCTCAGCCCTTCGGTGCCAGCCGCAGCAGAACGGGGCGGGGAGGGCTGGTCTCTCCTTCCCGGGGTCGCTCCGCTGCCCGCAGGCGCGCGGTTCCTCCGAAGCCTTTTGCTGGCGGTCGGCTCCGCTCCGTCGCTCGGTTTATCGCTGCTTTCCAGTTTTTGTTCGGGTGGGAGGTTACACGGCGGGCTGCTGCTGGCTCTGGGTGGGAGTGGTGCCTCCCTTATGAAGTTCGGGGTTACTCCGTTCTGGGGTGGAGAGGTGAGATTTTTAATTCTGACGGTTTTTTTTCTTTAAGGTGGATGCATTTTGGCTTGACCTTTAATAGCGGTAGCGGAGCGTTGCCTCCCCTTTCTTTGCCGTAGTCTCACCGGTAATGTTTCCCTGCCAGTAGTGCTGCAGCAGAGGGCTTGGTCCTTGCAGGTCAATTCACAATGAATCCCCAAGCAGGGATGGGGGAAGGTTACTGACGCTGTATAAAAAATCTTGAATAAGCACTATTTTATTCTAAGTATAAATGTTTGGGTGCATGGACCTGGCTGAATTCTCTTTTTATGTGGAGACCCCTTTACGGATGTATTTGTGTGACAGTATTGTTTATACGGTATTAGGAGGTGGGGGGCTAAGGAGCCTATGTTCAGTGATGATCGCTTCATAAATGACTGTGCAGCATTCAGCTGGTTTTTGGAAGAGGGAGGGTCTGCTATCACAACGCTGTCTGTCCTTCGAGTCATTTTCTTAAATAGAGAAATCATGCTAGGGAGCTAAACAAAGAAAATATTTCTAATAGATGTATTGCAAATCTTTCTTGTTCTCAGGGTTCTCTATTTTGTGTGTTTCTTTTGATTTGAGTGTGTTTATGGATGCTGTGTGCAGCCATTGAGCAGAGGAGAGACTGGGTGGAGTAAGGAGGCAGAGCTGCGAAATGGCTAGATTACCCTTTCATGGCTTCTTTTTTTTTTTTTCCCCTTTCCTTGCGTTTTGCTGGGGTGGAAGAATACTAATTGATGTAACAATGAGGTCTCTTCTTTAGGGAAGAATCTAAGGATGCAGCAACAGAAACCTCACTGTTTTGAGGCTGATTTTTCTACAGGGTGGATCTTGATGTATGTGGCAGTGAGAAGTGACCAGTCACCGTTGCAAAGCCAGTTGTTTTGTCTGTTGCCCATTTCAATATATCAACTTAGATATTCACTTGTTGAATTTATTTTATTTCACTTTAAACAAGAGTTATAAGTTTGGTGCGAGCGTTTTACACACAAGATTCTGGAGTTATTGAGAACCCCTGTATTGTAGCTTGGTGTTACTATTTGCTCATATAACTTCTTGGTTGGGTTGGGTTTTGGGTGGATGCAGAGGTGAAGCATCCCTGCTTGCTTTGGTGCCCATACTAGGGCAGGAACTCCCATTAGCATGCAGATTTAATTATGCTGCCCTCCCCTTTGTCATGTCCCAAGTTCATACAAAATAACATCTCAAGATTTTGGAAGCCCTTTTCAGTGGGTTGGCTCTGTAAGAGCCTTACTGTGCATACTTCTTCATCGTGAGGGCAGTACTAATGCTGAGACATAAAGTTGTGTAGGAAAGGCATTAGAACAAAGGATTTGGGGAATACAAAAGGGATCAGATGAAGCACCTAGAAAGGCCTGCTTTCTGAGTGGCCTGCTATTCGAGATGTAGTTAATGGTGTTTGCTCCCGAATTCGGTGTTGTTCAGAGTGAGTACAGCACTGAAAACAAACAACTATGAAGCAAGTTGACGGTTTGTTTTTCTTGGGTCTCTCAGTTCTGGAGTCCAGTTTTCGATGGTAGGTGGCTGCAGATGAGACTGCTCCTTGGTGCTGATTTGCCCAAAATCAAATTAAAGGATAGTGGCTTTTTAAAGTTCATTTACTTAGAGGAGTAGATGTTACAGGAGTTAATGGCTGTATTCATTAAATCCCTATGTCTACGAATGAAGCCAAGGTGAGAATAGTGAAGGATCCAATAGAACTCTTACCTTCTTATAACTTTGGCTGATTTTTGTCCTTGAAATGATTGACGCTACTGTCTTATATGGCAGTAACGCGTTAATTTCTCTTCTACAAAAGAAAAAGACATTAATGCATACCGAGGTCTGTCATGAATGCCTGTTCCCTGTGCTGCTTCCTATGCTCCACCCAAACTTACGTGCATGGGTTGTGTTCTTTACCTGCTGTCAACTCTTGCCTATCCAACTTGCCAACAATGGGGCTACTATTGGGTTATTCTGCTGTCTGCCTTTACCCTGTCTTTAACTTTTTTTGTCTTTAACTGTCTTTGTTTGAGACCTCTGTAGCCGGCTTCCACTGGGGCTAATGGTAATGGGTACCCTCTTGTGGAGGAACAGCTGGAGAACCCCTGCTTCTCTGTAGCTCTGAGCTGTGCTGTATGTGTATGTTGCAAAGTTTGTACACGGCCTTCTGAGGCGCATTCTGGTGCTCATGACCAAGGAAGGTTGGAACTACTGTAGCACAGAGAGAGAGCCCCTCAAACCGTTCTGTTTCATTCGGGTTCCCCTGCTCTTGTGGCCCCCTGGGCAGCCTCCCAAATGGATGGCAAAGGCTGTGGGAGGGCTGTTAAAATTTCTTCCAAGTGAACACTGGAGTAGTTGTTAGCCTGCACATAAAAGCTGCTTATGCCTAAATACGTGAAACAAGAGACAATAACAATCAGTTGTCATTAGTAACAAATAATAATTTTGGATTTCACATGAAGTGGTTGTTTTGTTGTTTTTTTTTTTTTGCTTCCCAGCCTAGTACATAACTGTGATGGCAATTGAAGATCTTTCCATGTGTCAGAGCCATGTGTATTAGTCAAAACGCTCCTGGATTTCTTCTCTCGTGTTTATTATAGAGAGATGGTGAGTTCTGTCCTGTCTAAAAAGGCAGATATATTAACAAGTGGTCTCTTAATTCTTCTGTTTCTCATTTTAAAAAAAAAAAAAAAAAAAAGTAACTACCACAGAAGAACTTACCTAGTGACTTCTGGGTGCTATGAGCAAAGATGTTTATTATGGACTGCTGTTACTTTTGAGCTGTGCTTGGCAGAATAGGTTATGCCTCAGTTCATGCTTCTAAAAACAGGCATTTACACTAATAGGTAGTCTTGACTAGTAGGAACTTGACTAGATTCAATGCATCAAGTTATTTCTTTGACATTCTTACAGTAGTTGCTGTGTGAACCATCAGGTGTCCCTGAAAGGTTCGTGCCGTTACTGAAAGCGCAGTGGCCTAACTGGAACTGTAGCTGTGTTGTGTCAACTTTACTGTGGTGCCCCCAGCTGAAGTTATGTGTCTGTTTTACGTTTTATAACTATCTTAGAATTTTTGCTTCATTCCTGCAATGTGGAGTGACCTACTGATGAGTATCATGCACCAGAAGCATTTGAAAGCAGTGGAATTTTTTTGGCCTTCTGCTATAGGCAGATTGTGTTATTTCATCAGTTTATCTGAACAAGGCTTTTTAGCCTGAAAGAAAAGAAACAAACACTAGCAACAACAACAAAAAAAAAAACAAGAAACACACACACTTGTTTTCAGTGTGAAAGGAATAACTTGGATCTAGTTTTATTCTGGTACTTAATAGGTACTGCAAGCTTACCTCCTGCAGGTGTGTACATCTAGTTTAGCTGTTCAAAAAAGGGCTTTCTCTTAATGCTCATTGAGGCAGGCTCTGAGCCTGTACAGCTTCACCTCATGTACTCTCTTTGGGGAATTAAATAGATGTGACTTAGTCTTGCTTCTGGCTGTTTTCCCTGAGGGTGGACTCTGGTATCACGTAGTGCTGCCATGGACTGTGACAGAAATTTCAAGGAAACATTTCTCTACAAAGTGATTGTGTGTGCATGGAGCTCTTGTCCATTTCATTAGGGCTGTGAGGGTACAGCCCTCTTCAGTGAAGCACGTGCTCAGTGTGGTCATGCTAAGCAGTAGCAAGTGCACTTACGATGCATAGTTAGATATGTATATATATGCCTACGTATGTGCACACACACATAATAAATATATAAATAATGTCATGATTTCAAGATACTTGTGAATAGATGGAGGAGTATTTTAGCCACTTCTTATTAGTAGTGCTTCTTAGAAAGCCCAGTAGTTTGATTGACTGCTTATGGACCTCTAGGTTAGAACTGTGTTAAAATAGATATGATAAATACATCTTTGGGTTTGTGATTCCACTGTTTTTGGAAGAGCCACCTGGTATTTGTAACCAGTAACTAGCTGCTGCTGTGTTGAGAAGATATTTCCAGTTACAGGACAGCCCATTGTGCTCGTGGTTTGTAGGTGGTGCTGCAGCAAAGTCTGTCCTGTAATTTTCTCAGATCAGTTGTTAAGTAGGTCCCTGTTCAGTGAGTTTGTAGGTAGGCTTTTCTGAAGCACCTCTTCTCCAATGCTTGGTGAGTCAGCTGGCATGCTTGCTTCAAGGCAGGGCTAAAAGTAAGAGGTTTTATGGTGTGATGTTGTGCTGGTTCACATCTGAGATAGCTGTGGCCTTCGTGACTGAGGTGTCTTACCCCTTCCCTCTTGTATCGGTTTTAATTGCTTTGTGCAAATCGAAGTTTTCTTGGCTTAATTAGACAAATCTAACCTCCATCACCTCCTGGATGCTTCTGCTTTCATCGGTTGCCTTGTTTTTCTGCATGGAGGTGGTTTAATGCTAAAACAGAGATATATCCCTCTTTAGATCTAGAGGAAGGTTAGTTGGAAACATCTAGGCTGTTCACGTGTAGATAAATGAATGTGTCTTCCTTATAGAAAGCGTTGGCTATTGGTCTTGTTCCTAATCCAGCTGTGGGGTTTTTGGGGGGCTGAAGAAAAGATCTGATAAACAATTTGTTTATTTAAATGCTAACCTCTTTGCACTGTATTAAGAGGATGATGTCATTAGCACAAGTGTATGTGTTTTGAAGCAGATGGCGTCTATTGAATCAGCAGTGTTGGAAATTCTGGGCTGTCACGCACTGGGTTTGTAGGCAGCAAGCAGAACCTGGAGCAGGAGAGCTTTGGAGAGGGGCTGTGAGCCCAGGAACCACCTCGGCTGTGTGGTGGGGTCAGAGCTCTGACATCATGCAGGCCATGTTTGTACCTAAACCTTGGAATTGTTCTTCTATTTTGTTTCACTAATAAGACTTTGAGGCAATGATGGATAATTTGCCAGTGCCACAGCGTATCACAGTTACAGAAGTATACATGAACAAAATGGCAGCTGGGATGGGTGCGAGTGCTGTGGGCTGCTGCCCGGGGCAGGACCGGGCCCTGCTGGGGTCCACCTGCCCTTGCTTCAGTGTGTGACAGGGATCAGCCGCAGCAGGAAAGGAGCTCTGCAGAGCCTGGCTGCGGTGGCCGATGTGGGGCAGCATCACCCCAGGGGGGCTCCTGGCCACAGTGATGGGGCTCCCGGCGTGCAGGTGGGGGGAGGCAGCAGCACGTGTGGAGATGGGCCCTGGGATGGATGGGGCACCTCCCAGAAGAACCCTGCTTTCATCGTGTTTGGCACCAGCATCGTGACAGATTGAGCTCTTCCAGGTAACAGATAAGATGTACTGTGACAGATGTTTGAGTCTTGTTTCTCTTGTCCAGCACAGCTGAAGGATGAGCATTCTCATGATGTGCAGAGTGTTTGGATTTTTTTGTCGTTTTGTGGCTTGCTGTTTCTGAAGCTTCAACGTAAGTGTGCCTTCAGGTTTCCTTCCAGTTGTTCTTCATCTTGTGAACTGATTAAATTTATTTGATGTTTGTTAACGATTTATCAGAGTAGAGCATCAGAGGCAGGTTACTAGTGGGCTGATAAATATGGGAATGGTCTTACAAACTATCTGATTGCTGCTTCATTCTGTAACTCAGGGAAATGGGAGGAAAAGAACAGAATTCACATCCAGTGCACGATTGCAGGCCGGCTTTGAAAATGGTTTGAAGCACGTAGAACCTTCTCTCAGCAGCTAAGAGAAAATAGCTTAAGTAGAGCGTTCTGGTACTGTTACCCAAAGGGTGCCTGCATCACTTGACCAAACAAAAATCATTCTGAAAAATACTTTTTGCTGGAGTCATCCAGATAAGCCATGATAGGAGCTGTGAGTTTCTCCAAACAAGTTTGGGATAGCAGCTTGAAATTCCCACTGGAATACTTTGTGCCCTCGTCCCCCCACACAGCGGCATCACTGCCTGTCCAACCTCCCAGCCTGCCAGGTTTGCATTGGAGGGATAATACGGGTTTAAATCTCACTTTGTGAAATAATTCCTTGCAATTACTGTCATGGCATGCTGAACTGGCTGTGCAGATGTAGGATGAAAAGTAGAGGAAAAATGAGGCAATTCATAACTGAGCTGCTTTTTTTGTATTTCTGTGCTCATCCTTGCTGGCTTCTAACATTTCATGCAGTAAGGTGTGTTGGCCACACTGGAAGAGCAGCTCCATGCTGTTGTGATAGCACTGTGTGTGCTGTTCTGCTGTAAGTGGTGGAATGGGAGTTGCAGGGGAAGAGGGAGCTGGGTGCTTGGTATGGTACGTTGTGTTTTCCTTTCCTATCAATAGATGGGGACAGTTCTAAGAAACCTTTTTTAGGTCATAATTATTATGCCCAACAAGTATGGATATTACTTCACTTTTAGTTATATCAGCTGTAAATGGCTCTGTGGAATCTGTTTCTAGAGTTTATCACGAGAAGTATTCTGTGGCTGGGGTTCGTAAAGCAGCTTTTTGGTTTTAGAAAAAAAATCAGAATTAATCTGGATTAAAAAAGTGGTGTGTGCTTCATGGGGTCCAGCAGTGTAATCCAACCACTGTGGATCTAGTTCTCCTTGAAGGGATTGTAACTCATGGCCAGCAAATACAAATAACCACTGAACACCTCTTGTTAATATGTTTTGAAACAAGCTACACTGTTGAAAAAGTTCACTGGGATCTGAAACAAGTGACACTGCAAGGAGAGTGGCTGCTGCATGGACAGAGGGGTGGTCCCGACTTGGAAGATAATCAAATTTGTATCTGATGATATTAAGTAAATTAGTCTTCTGGTGGTTCTGATCTGCACTACTCCTCCGTAAGGGATTTGCCTTTCACTGGGATTGAAGGATTGCCCAAAAGCAGGAAGCGAACCACACAAAGCAGAGTTCAGATACGGTAAGAAACTGAGGAGAAGAGCAGAGGCATTTCCTCCCAGGCGGAGTAGAAGACCTTCTGAGGACAGCATGAGAGCAGAGCATCAGGGCTGGTCGAAGTTTTACAGTGTGTTGGAACTTCTGCTTCATGTTGAAGTTGTAATGCGCCATCATTTAAATAGGAATAGTCTGAAACTCTGCAATTGATTTCATAGTGTAGCCATGATCCCACATGGTTGTTCATGGTGACTTGTGTGCCCTTCCTGCCCAGCACTACTTGCCATGTGGCATGCTTAGCCTGACACTGAGCATGGCTGCAGATCTGTCTTCCTCAAGGAAATCTTTGTGTAGATTACTTAAATATTGATTGATTTATATATATATAAGTCTTTGAGTTTGTTAAGATATTCAGGTTCTGCAGACTGCAGGGAAAATGAAATCCTGTTTCTGAGGCCCAGTGCCACTTCTACGAGTTGGAAAAGCGTTGGCCTGCTTTGAATCTGATGCTACGTTCTGTCTATGACATGCAGCTCTTTTAATTTCAGATTTAATGAGCTACAGTTATGTGTTTGGTACATATAACTCGTGTTTTTGTGGGGAAGTCTGTTCCCAGAGCCTAAGCAATGGTCATTAAGACCACAAACATGTCCTTTATTTTGAAGTTTCCTGGGGAGCTCCGGGCAGGTCCCAAGGTGTGCAGTCCCAGCTGGGCAGCAGCAGCTGTTGCTGCAGTGCAGACAGCAGTAAGGCCAGCTGGGGCACACTGCTAGAGCAGAAGAGCAGCTGTGTGGTTTGACTTGGACAGGGTCAGAAGTGGATGGGAGAGAATCCATAAAACACGGGAGGGTTGAATGTGCACGTGGGAATTACAGGAAATGGAAGTGTTTATGAATGTGTTAAGGCTGATTGTTTTTTGTAGCTAATAAGCAATGTTTCTGTGGGCTCCAGCAGTTAAATTACCAGCCTGGGAAGGACGTTAAGCCTGGAGTTCAGGGGTTGAGGCTGGCTGTCGTTGTGGGGGTTGGGACCGTGATGATGGGAGCTGTGGCCTGGGTGCTCAGAGGGACTTGGGCTGTGGCAGAAGCCTACGAAATTGCCCTTCTGAATGTTAAAAAGGCCTTATAATAGGTTTCTGTCTGTGTTACTCCTTGCTGCTGTGCTGAGGAGTCTTAACAAGCCTGGTTACATCCTAGAAATGTATGCAAGGAATGCTGGTTTGGGATAAACTTGGGTTAATTTTCCTGCTGCCTGCCTGCACCAGTTAAGGTCTGTGTAGGAGCTCACAGAGCTGGGTGCTGTGCGGGAGCTGTGCTGCCTGGTGGGATGGCTGGGCCTGCCCTGGGTTTGGGTCTTGCTTGTACCTCAGGGGCTCCACTGAGTGTATGCCCAGAATAGAAGATGAGTTGGAGAGCAGTTATTTGCTATTTGTGTATTTTTTATTTATATGGCTATGTGTGTTGTTTCTAAGTTAAACGTTTGCTTTTCCTCATTGCTAACCTGTAGCGTAGGTGGATCATATCTCAATTTGGAGTAACTTTTACTATAAACTGTTCTGAAGAGCAGAAGTGGGTATTGTTAGTCAGTTGAGGCATTGCACTGCTTTGTTGTGCTTACTGGAAGAAAAGGAAGGGCAGTGGAGAGCTTTGAACTGACCTTGCTGATGCAATAACAGAGGATGATGGTAAGGTTGGTTGTAGTTTCAGTTTGGTGTCTGTACGTAAATGTCTTGCGATGCATTTCTGAACTGCGTGCGTTGGAAAGGCTTCCTGAGCCCCTGCCCTGCACACAGCAGCAGAGAAGCTCCCGTCCGTGACTTCCTTGGCCTCTGTGTTTGCAACTCCAGTTTTGTCATAGTACAACGCGTGCTTTACTCTGGGAGACTGAATGGTGCCCTGCCACGCCGAGAGACCCTTCAGATAAAAGATGGAGTGCTGAGTTATTAGGATCGCTAACCAAAGATGTAACAACAGTAAGACCAATGATTTTGGTGAAACAGGGAAAATAACAAAGCTTGGGAAGTAGCTAATCTATGAGTACTTAATGGCAGGACTCAGTAAAAGTCCAGAAATACTGTTTCAGCAATTGAATGTAAGAGAACGGGCTGGTTTTCATTTAAAAAACAAAGTATTCAAGTGTGCTTCAACAGTTTTGTTTAGTCTTTGTGGCTTTGTTGTGAAGTAGATCATATGGGCCATGATTTGTTTTTTAATGACAGGATTTATCACAAAGTGAGGGTTTTGTGACAGTCCTGTGCCTGAAAGTGATTTTTTTCTCAATGCTTTTTTAATGTGCAGACTGTCAGTATGGAATCAGAAGGTTCTTAAGTTAGGAAGTAAAACTTTTTTGCAGTATAGATGGGGTTATTAATACAAGGCGCATCCTGTTTTGCATTTAATGAGTAGTTATTACTCCATGGATGGCTCTATTAGGCTCAGGCTTCTTTTCCCTGTACTGAATAATACAGAACAAATTAAAAAGAAATCTCTTTTGAGAAAGATCTGGCTCTGTCTTGACACCACCTCATTCACAGCGAATTATTGGTACCACAGATCACTGATGTCCGGCAAGATACAAGGAATAGGTTTTTCCCAAGATTTCTCTGTTGAGCGTCTGTTTCTCACTACCAGGGCTTTGCAGGGAGGTTGTGATGCGGCAGTGACTGCAAACCTCGATAGGTGGAGGAGGACTGGTTAGTCTGGCTCCACCGACCCGTGTGTGTCACAGAGCCTCGCTGGCCAGGTGAAGAGGCAGTGCATGTGGGCAACGTTTGTCTGTCCTCTGCTGTTTTTAGAAGAGGTGCGTTTCCACCAAGGTGGTAACTTCTGAACAAATAAGCATGACCTCTTTCCTTGTGCGGTGTACTTCTGCTACTTGCAGATGTCTGCACCATCATCTATTTTTATATGAAGACTGCATCATCACACTGCCACAGAGCCGTGTCATGCTGAGGGCTCAGCTAAGGCCAGTAAGAAGTGCATCCACATGAAAGTTGACCTTACACTGGTACTGATGGAATAAAAATGGCGACCAGCTCGTGGTGGTTTTCCCGTAAGTATTAGCTATCTGTAGCTCAGATAGAATGAGAGGATCCTGCCTCTGGAAGCTCTTGGTAATTCTTCCCCACCGCTCCACAAGGCCTGTAGAAGTGCAGGTGTTGGTGAAGCACTCAAACTTTGCCTTTTTCTTGGGGGGGCAGCAAAGTGAAGGATCCAACCTCTACATATTGCCATTAATTCCTCAGCCTGTGTTTGAATTATTTTAGACTGGCATCCAAATTCCCATGCCTGTTTATGGCTGGACTGACTGCTGAAATGTGGGATGATGTTAGCATATCTTCACTTTGCTACTGCAGGAATGTGTGTGATCACTGGAGTTCTTGTGCAATTATAGCAGCTGTGGGCAAAGGAAAGTGTGCCTGGGTGTTAGGAAGCTGCTTCTCGCTCAGCATCCAGAGTGACACACTGAGCAGAGGAAGGTGGGCAGAGCTGTCACCCTCAGCAGCCCATAAAGCTGCAGCACAGCACATGTTGGGAGCACATGGGAAAGGGCTGCTGTCAGAAGGAATTGGAGTGGGACAGCAGTTGGGGCTGTAGGAGGGAGAGTTTAGGGTTCCTTTACTGAAGGACAGAAACACATTTGTTACCTGTATGGTGGATCAAGGACCACCTTGCAGCCTAGTTGGTATTTCTAGGTGTAAGCTATAGGTGTGTCTCCTCGAGGCACTGACCACAAATATTGGTGTATTATGTTTACCAGAGTTACTGTGCCACTGTTACTGCATTTGATGCTGAAACAGTTCACAATACAAAAACTCTTTGTTTTTAATGCTGTGACTTTACTGCAGTTGTAATACTACGAGCAGTTTCTGGAAGTTCACAGCTTGTGTTCTGCTCTGTGCTTCTGGGAGGCGGTTGCCTGTGCTGCTCTCCCTGGCAGTGTTTGTCGCGGCGTTGCTATGTTTGTACTCAAGTGCAGAGATCAGCCATTATGAGCCTTTTTTTTTCCTAGTGCTTAAATTTATTGCAGCATTGCCCTCTAGAGGGCACTTTTTCTGATCATGTCAGTATATTATTTCATATATATAAGCTAAATTTCCCTTACTTGATATTCTGCACTCCTGCCTTGATGCATCTGTGAAGAGCAGTTATCCCACCTCCTGATAGGTAAGAGACAGGAGAATGAGAATTGTTTGCTTCTCTTGTCTGAAAGGATGGAATATGTGCTACTGGCTTTCAGCTGAATCATTCCTGAAGTAGCTATTAGGGAAGGTGTTAAGCTAATTAGGGAGTGCTGCTGCCCTAACAGCTGGTGGTGCATTTCTGTGATGGACTGCACCTGGTGTGGGAATCCAGCAGCAAGGTGCAGCACATACAGCTCGCAGCTGCGCTTTTGAAACAGACCGTGGAGCCCAGATAGGTTTAGAGACCAACTGCTGATCTGCTGCAGTGGATAAGTAGAAATGAACGACATAAGCTGAGTATTTTATGTATTATGTAAGAGTCTGAAGTTTGAAGTAGGCCTCTTACCTGTATGGGAAACAGCAAGGGAGAGAAAGTGAGCATGTGCTTTTTGGTAGAAAGGTTACAGACCAACTTCTTCCTGAAGTCTTTGTATGCTTTGCTTTCACTGTGTCTCACTGGTAGAAGTCGGTTGGTGAAACTTGCTTAGCAGCTTTGGTAAATGTTATATGCAGCTTCTTGTCCAGCGTGCAGGAAGTGCCTGCTTCAGCATTTTTCATAATGGTGCTTCTTACGAAAGAGTACCTGCAGTGCAGCAGCCAGGAGGCAGAGCTGCTCAAGTGCTTTTATTGCAGTCTCCTGGACTAAGGTACAGCTGTCCAACAGAGGCCGTTTGCACACTGAGAATAGTTAATGTCCTAATAGTTAAAGTCCTTATTAATAGCTCTTGTTAATAAGATAGTATGTTGTGGGGGGAGAAATAGGTAATTAAAGGCTGATTTCTGACTGGTTCTGAGCTTGGTGTAAAAATTGCATTGCTCTGTTAATGCTGAAGATCCATTTACAAATCTGATGTATCCCAAAAAAGGGGTAGATTTAACTCAGAGTTAACAGAGGTAAACTCTGTCAGCGTGTGAATGAGAAGAAGGCAGGTTCTGTCCCTTCAGAATGGTATTATTTGGAACTTTTCAGGTGGTGCTGGTAGGATAGAGAAAGTAATTTGTTTAGTAAGTGTAATAATCTCCCTGGAAAGTTCAGGTGCTGAATTCTACCTGTATTCTTTAAGGCTCTGTCTGGTGAGTCCCAGAGAAGTGCCTGACATCATGCCACAGCTGAGCTGCAGCAGCGAGCAGAGCGTGCTGACAGTGCCGGTCCCGAGCTCAGTGTGCCGTAGTGCTTCGTCCCCTGTGGGAGCATGCTCGTTTCTGCTTAAATACCACTAAGCTGGAAGATACGAGAGTGTGTTGGAACTTAGCTGAAATAATCCTTGCTGAGCACAGTTTGGTGAAGCTATAGGTCTTCAAATGCTAAAAATCTTGTGTAAAGGTAGAGGATTTGGGGGAGTAGCTCTTCGATAGGACCAGTGGGATCAACAAGCCTGTTGCTTAAGGTAGACAGCCTGGGACTGGGCTGTGTGTGAAGGTAACTCCTTCGGCTTCATGTTTCTTGAAGCAGCAGTGGTAGGAAGAGAAGGAACAGAGAATGTGTACAAGTGTCTCCAGACTGGAAGTGTGCTGTGAGGGCAGAATCCAGGCTTCCGAAATAAAACTGTGATTACAGATGAAGTTGTTCTATTCTGTCCAGAGTGGTGGTGTGATCTGGGTACATAAATCTGCTTATCAGCTCACTGACTGAATGCTTATTTGAAATAAATGAACAATATCTCTTTTTCTTCCTTCTAGATGGATTGAATCTTCTGTGTTGAATGCCTCCAGGTTTTTCTGTTGGATTTCCCATCTGGAGAAACAATTGAGCTTGGATCCGCTGTGGCAGACTGAGTTGTGGATCCTAAGGCTTCAGATCTTGGGGAGACATTAACCTGACACACGTTAACCTGACATCACAGCCACAATGGTGCTCTCACAAAGGCAAAGAGATGAACTGTAAGGAACAGTTATTTCTATGTTTATCTTATATTCATTAAGCTTGAGCTGGTAATTTTCATTTTCGACTGTATTCACTTAGAGATTGTGGTTTGATGTGATTCATAAGCATACGGACCTGTATCATTTAGCTTTTGTGTCTCTTGTGCTGTCTGAATGCAGCTTCTTAAATTAGTTACAAGTTATCTTCAAAATTTTTTATTTGAATAAGCTCTGAGATTTAATCGCATTGATGATTACATTTATTTATCAATTATCTGAAGTTCTTGTGCAACACTTCAAGGAGTGCAAACATAAATGGGGAGGTTGTTGTGAACTTTGTAAATGGAAATGGGAATGATAGAGACTGTGATTGCTTGTGCAGAGGAAGGCAACACTGTTTTCATGTATTTTGTATGTGGAAATAAGTGGGAAACTTTTACTTGAGGTCACAGGGCTGAGTGTCTGAGGGGAGGCTGGATTTGTGTAGGAGGTAAGAAAGAAGAATGTGATTAAAACTACGGAAAGAACTTTCCAGTGAAAAGCAATTCTTCTCAGAAGAAAGATCAGTTGGAATGCAGCACTGACCACCATGTGTACCAAATATTTAACAGTGTTCTACTTTTCCAGATGGTCTTTGCTATGTGCTTCAACTTAGGTGTAAAATACCTATTTTGAGATGTCTGAGAGAGCCTGTGCGTGTCCCACACTGTTAATAAAGTGCAGGTGACAAGTCATTATCTGAAGGGCTGAGCTGTGGTGGGGTTGCTGGGGATGCTTGTGAAGGGATGCTTGCGTTTCAGTCGCTGAGGACTTGGCCTGTCTCTTTCACCGTAGCTTGATATTGCTGTCTGTAATTCAGAAGCAGATGGCATAGTTGTATGGAATGGAATACATCTTGATTTGGAATTAGAAGTAGCCTTTTTATTCCTGTAGAAGCACTGCCATTATTGCTTTTACTTCAGCTACCAAAGAGGTTTATTTTCTTTTAATTACTTATTAACTACTTATTACGCCTTACATAGGTGACATCCTGATTTTTGTATTTAGGAAGTTTGTGTGTTGGTTTATGTAAATCCTGTAGTCACTGCGTGTGCTCACTGTGCACATGTATGTACCCACACACAGAACAGCTGAGGGTGGATGGGACCTCGGCCGTCTGCTCGATGCCTGCAGCCTTTCCTTCAGTCTTATTGTAAAAAAACAAACTGGAAGATGATGACTGCTCTAAGACTCCAGCAAGCAGCACTGAAACTGTTCTTCCATGCTATGAGGAGGTCTAAACCAAATGCGTGTTATCTCGAAGGAAAGGTCCAAGACAGATTAGTTCAGTAATAATCTTTGGTCGCAGTGAAGAGTGTTTTGAACAAAAATGTAAAACTGGAAGCACTGTATGTTTTGGTCACATGGAGTATCCTTCCCTGTAATCTAACTAAAATTACTGTATCGTTCTGAAAAACAAAGCTAAGGCTTGTTCTCTTGAGCAGAGCGTTCAAGTTCCACTGAAGTGTAGAATTCAGTGAATGCTGTTTGGTACCGCAGGCTGTTCTTCTCAATGTAGTCTTCTTTCAGAGATGAAGCGCCAGTCTAATATGTGCATGTCATCATTTTCTGTGTCTCCCGTTAGTTGGAGTACATTGGAGTAGCATGAATATATTTATCAATCTGTTTGTGCCATGCAGATTGAGAAGTATTCATGCTACTGCAATGTTTGGTAACGAAAAAAATAACCTTTCTCTTTTACTTTCTCAAATCTAAAATAAGGAGCATGTATTCTAAGCAGTGAGTGTGTTGCTATTTGTGGCTTGATACAAAATGCTTACCAAATGTATTCTTAGAGTTCGCCTGGGCTTGTAACAAGCCTGATCATCCTGGGTGTTGATACGAGGTGGTACAGTTCAACGAAAAGCCCTGAGCCAATCCCTGTCCTCTTGCTCAGAACTAACAGGCTAACTTTGTGCTTTTGGTTCTGTGTTTTTTAGAAATCGAGCAATAGCAGATTACCTTCGCTCTAATGGCTATGAAGAGGCATATTCGGTTTTTAAAAAGGAAGCTGAGTTAGATGTGGTGAGTTCAAACAAAATTCTATGGTGTATTTTAAGTAAAGAGCTCATAATTTGTAGTATTTGCATTTGTTGTGAACTTGTATGCATGTTGTCTACCTGTTAGCACATGCAGTTAGTACTGGAGGTAGTACACCTGCATAACTTATTGTCTTACAATACATTAAAATTATCAGATGGCTTAAAGAGTTTTGAGTAAAACTCCCTATCTTCTACTCATGACTGAGGCATAGACTTAATCTTATTTTCTCTCTAGCTACCACTGGTTTGTACAGTGATCCTGGGAGGGCCTAGGTCTTTCAAGATGAAAGCTGCTGGAAAGCAAAGTTAATGAAAGGCAATGTGAAGGTATAAGGAAGATGATAAAGACTGTATTTAAAAAAAAAAAAAAAAAGACATGGAGTTACTGAAGTCCAGTAAAAGACAAGGAGGATACTGGCTGTAAGAGCTGGGGCTGTTTAGCCTAGAGAAGAGGAGACTCAAGGGATATCCTGTGTTGTTTGTAAATACCTGATAAGAGGGTGTAAAGAAAACAGAAGTAGGCTCTGGTCGATGACAGAACAAGAGCCAGTGGGCAGAAATTGAAACATAGCAATTCCACTTGAATTTAGTGTGCAACTTTAAAAACAAAACCTTTTGACTGACCAGTGGAACAGGCTCACGTGTTGTGGAGTCATTCCCTCGGCGTATTCAGTAAGTGTGTGGACGTGTCCTGAGCAGTTCCAGCTGACCTTGCTGTGAGTGAGAGGGTTTGTACTTTGTTGAAGGTGGAAGAGACCTTGTCTGTTTTGTGAGTGCCTTTGGGTCAGTAGTTAAACCATTCCTGTGACTGCTGTGTGCACGCTGGTTGGTTAATGATGTAGTAGGAGGGCGAGGCTGAACGGGTAGCGGCTCTGACCAGTTCCTGTTAAGCAGTTCTTGTCAGGGTAGAGAGATGCTGGTGACCTGGACCAGCCATTTCCTACAACTTAATTTTTAAACTCGTCATTTACTGGAGGCTTGTATTTCACTGTATCTTGCTTCTCTGGGGATAGTTGGGTTGAAGTATTGAAGTACAGTTGTTCCCTTTTGTTAGTAAAGCTGATCATAGTCTTCTGTTTGATTTTTCTGTGAAATGAGCTGTTTGTGCTACTTGTAGAGGCTTTGGACATATAACTTACGATTTCTTTAAACACTCCCACCCAGAATGAAGAGTTAGATAAGAAGTATGCCGGACTTCTGGAGAAGAAATGGACATCGGTTATAAGATTACAAAAGAAGGTAGGTGGAGATCTGATAGATTTACTTGTATCAAAAGTTGTAACGAGAGTCAACATCCATCAGGGAGCAGAATGTTACGTTTTTTTTCCTTCTCAAGAGGGAAAAGATTAATTTGCGTGACTTGAGCAGGGGAAAATAGCGATGTCCATGTTGTAGCAAGTCTTTGTCCATCTTAGTGCTAGCAGAAACGTCCTCTCAATTTCTTTAAGAACATTTGTTTACTTCAGTTTATGGGTTGTATGTACAATTTGAGGCGGAAAAGGAAAGATGTGCCCTCAGGCAGTCTGTGAATGGGAAGACTGAATAACTGTCTCCAGAAGGCTTAACTTGGTTAGAAGCAACCCTTGCTGCTGCTGTCTTTGGCCATTACGTTAAAGGGAAGAAACCATTAACTGCAGTGCACTACAGCATGTGATTCTTCCGCGAATGGATGGTACAGAACTCTTTTTAGAAATGCTTCAGTGGGTCTGGAGGGCATTAAAAGCCTTAAAAATCAAGGCGTAACAACAGTAATGGCCTATCTATTATAGAGGTCAGTATATGTAAGATTGTATCACACATTCAGTTTCTCTGCTCTTAGTTAACACGCACACCATCTCAGGGATACAAAAAAGCAAATTGCGGTAGTAGGATACGTTTTTGTTAACAAAAATTCCTTCAGTAGTTCATCAGAAGTGCCAAATAAGCAAGAAACACACACAAAAGCCCTATCGCTTTTGAGTCAGTTGCTTGTACATCTTTGCACAGTGTTTAGGTGATATGTTTTGATGGAACTTTATTTTCTTGCCAAAGGTGTTTGGGAAGTTGGAGGAGAATAAGGGCTTAACTTAAGTGTGAATTTTGTTGTTTAATTCAGAAATATCAGCTCTATAGCTTGTTGTTAGCTGTTTTGGATGTGTGCAGTCTGGGCTAAATTGTGAGTTTGGAAGCCTGTTAGTGTTTGGGGTACTAATGACTACAGATGGCTTACATCTTGGTAAGGCTATTTGTAAATGGTCTCTTTAAAATCCATAAACTTAGGTAATGGAATTAGAATCGAAGCTGAATGAAGCTAAGGAAGAATTCACATCAGGTGGACCTCTTGGTCAGAAACGAGACCCTAAGGAGTGGATCCCTCGTCCTCCAGAGAAGTATGCTTTGAGTGGACACAGGAGTCCTGTCACTCGAGTAATTTTCCATCCGGTTTTCAGTGTAATGGTTTCTGCTTCAGAGGATGCCACAATAAAGGTATGTGCTTGCTGGAGAACATTAAACGAAGCAGATCAGTATGTAGCACCAGCGTTTCGTGGTGAATGTGTGTTGTACTGATGATTGCTTTGGATTCTGCTTTAGCTTCGTTAGGGACAGTTATTTCAAATATGATTCCTGATGTAATATATGAATTTTGGTTTTATGCTGGTTCAGTTGCTATCTGCACGCATGTTTTACTGCTCTTGAAAAGAAATTCTTGAGCTACTGTGGGTTAGGGACTGGAACAATGAACGGTGGGAGGAATGCATTTTGACTGCTAAGTAAGAGAAAGTGGCATCGAGGGCCAGTGCAGAGATGAGAGGGGGGAGGATGGTTTCCTCAAGTCATCTAAGGCTTAGGTAGAGTGGTTGTGCAGCTGTATCCTTAACTGAAGAACGGTTCTTTCCTTTTAAGTGGCACATGCATGTCCCATGAAGTTGCTGTGAGTTTTAGGAGAGACTTTCAGTAATTCTAAATGATCTTCATGCACCTTCTTTGCAGTGTACAATGACAAGAACAGATTTATTGTGGTAGGCAAGTGATTTCTCATTTTAGCACCAAGTAACGATGTAATTGTGCATTTTGTTGCTCTCTCAATGTCACCGTTTAAGAGAAATTGCCATCTGTGCTGCTTTGAAAACTATTTGGGAAAATGTTGTCCTGATAAAAGTTGAAAAGTATAGAAAATAATATGCTTAGAAATGTGAGTTGTTCTGACAGTGGCTACCTGCTGGAGAAGGTTTAGAAAGTGGCAATCAGACACAGTTAAGGAGAAACCTTATACCATTGTTTCTGTGGCAGATAGGAAGCGTAGTCTTCTCTTCTTTTTCTTCAGGCAGACTGGGTCCTCTGCTGCAGAGACAGCTCTCTGCTTGTTGGATGGTTCAGGGGAGCCTGACTGGTTTGGTTGTTTCTTTACTCTTATGGATACTGTGAATGAATCTGTACTATTGAAATCTAGCTGCAGAGCATGATCTCAGTGTTCCATTCCCAGAGATTGAAATCTGCTGGGGATGATGGATTCTTTCACTGTTGATGGTGGGTGTTTTTGTTTTATTCAGGATATAATTAGAAATGCCTAATTTTGTGTTTGGAGACCCGCAATACAGTCTGTAGAAAGTCTGTTTTGTTTCAAAGGCTTTTGTTTGTGGTTAGATGGTGGAAGATTAACTTAATTAGGAGGAGGGAATGGGACTTCATGCTATCTTGCGCTTAACTGCTGACAGTTGTTTAAGCTTTTCCAAATTCTGTGATCTTGCTAATATGTGTGTGTCAGACTTGTGATCTGGGGTCTCATCCCTAAACTGAGATATTCTGGCTGTTGCCCTGCAGTAGACCAAGTGTTTGCTGTTTGGTTCTGGAGCAGTGAGTAGCTTCTGAAACCACGAGAAAGGAGCAGGGGGAGTTGTTGGAGGTGCTTCTCCCACTAACTGAAAACAGACTGTGTACCAGCGCTGAGGAAATAGAGAAAGATGTGTAGGATATATAGGTAATGATCATATTAACACAGTGCTTTTTTTTACAACACTACTAGGCTTTTTTAGGTCTGTCTGTCTTTGTTTCTTGCTCGTTTAATTATTGGATAAGGTGCCAGACTGGTTTGCAGAGTGCAAATGTAAGGCTGGAGAATACAGGGAGTAATAATATATTACTGCTAATGGATTTTTTGTTTGCTTGTTAGGTGTGGGATTATGAGACAGGAGACTTCGAACGAACCCTTAAGGGGCATACAGACTCTGTGCAAGATATTTCTTTTGACCACACTGGCAAACTGTTGGCCTCCTGTTCTGCTGATATGACCATTAAGCTATGGGATTTCCAGGGCTTTGAGTGCATCAGAACTATGCATGGTAAGGTTTAAAGGAAATTACAGTCTGTAAAATAGAGGTGGGTTTTGGTTTTTTTTTTTTTTTTGGTGTTTTGGCTTTTATGAATGAGGAAAAACTGCAGATGTGGAAAGGGAAATAAACCAGACTTTTACTTAAAAGAAAGAGGATATTCTTAATGCTTAAAGTGTTCTGTAAAATGGAGTATATGTTCAGTGTCTGTGGAATGAAGCAGCCTCTCAGATCTGCTATGCACAGCGCTGTGGGGAAGCACCCCATAATGATACTGAAATGAAATGGCAAATAAGAGGAGCTGAGCGCTGAAAATTAAATGCTTACTAGATAACAAAAACTGTACTGTCAAATCACTAGAGAGCTGTCTTCATCTGCACCCCTCTGTTTCCAGAATGTGCTGACTCAGGAAGGAAGCAGGGTGGAAAGTGTTCTCTTCATACTGTGCAGTCTTGCTTCAGACTTGTCTGGTGTCAGATGAGTTACCATTGCATTAGAATCAAAAGCCATACGGGAAGAAATGGGAAGTAAAACAACCACCACATGGGTTCAGTTATTGACAGCAACTGTTACAAAGCAGTGCTTGCAGTGCTGATGGTCTGTTTTTAAAACACCTGAAAGATGTTTTTTGAGAAGCTGCTCAATGGCTGGACTGCATGGTTTCTGAAAATACAGTGACTTCTGTAAAACTTCAGGCTTTTGTTCCGTGGTTATTCCATGAAGCACGCTAAAGGCTTCTGCTGTAGCTTCTTGACCAAAATGAATGAATAGCAGGTCCTGTGTGCAATATTACAGTGTTGCAGTAGCACTTAATAAAAGCTTGCTTTTCTTTTCAGGCCATGATCATAATGTTTCTTCGGTAGCCATCATGCCCAATGGAGATCATATAGTTTCTGCCTCGAGGGATAGAACTATCAAAATGTGGGAAGTCCAGACAGGGTGAGTGCAGTTCTGGGTGAACATCACTGCCTAAAGAAAACCTGCAGAAAAATATGTGTAATAGGAAGTGTACCACGTGCACCTTGACACAGGTGTCAATGGAAGGGTCCTGCATTAAGTCAGTAAGTGCAGGGTTTTAGTAGCCACCCACTAAAGGTATCTGATTTTATCTTTCTGGGAGCTATGGGGTGTGTGTGTGTGTGTATGTATATATATGTATATATGTATGCATGTATGTATATATATATGTATATATATGTAACTCAAGACCGGGTAGGAAGTTAGTGACTAATAGCAAATTTGAAGGGATTGTGACAAATGGAAGCAGAAATCTGCTGTCTTTCTTGACCCGGGAAGATTTTTTTTGTCTGTTTCATTATTCAGTAGTCTCTCTGATCCATCCATTTACTCCAGGTGGAGTGTAAAGGCTATCTGAATGATTTGTGAAATCTGTGTGTTCTTAAAATACCTATTTAGCATAGGTTGGAATGTCAGCAGCCTCCCATTTTCTCCCTTAAAAAGTATTTGCTGGCTCTTAACTGTTTTTTGTTGTTGTTTTTTTTTCATATGAGCTTCCTCCCCATGAACTGCTTCACGGCCTTGTACATCAGCCAGGACTGATAGGCCTGCTAAAGCTTAACTTCTGAGAGGGGATCAAGTGTCCTTAAGCATCCAAGGCGTGTGTGGTGGCTTTATTCAGTGCTTAAATGTCGTTCTGTATTGCTCTGTTTTGAATAGTTACTGTGTGAAGACTTTCACGGGTCACAGAGAATGGGTGCGCATGGTGCGGCCTAACCAGGATGGCACCTTAATTGCCAGTTGTTCTAATGACCAGACGGTGCGTGTTTGGGTGGTAGCAACAAAGGAATGCAAAGCTGAGCTCCGAGAACATGAGCATGTGGTAGAATGCATTTCCTGGGCTCCCGAGAGCTCGTACTCCACCATATCAGAAGCTACAGGATCAGAGGTAATGTTTCCAGTGATAATAAATACACAACTTGTAAGTTTTGTTCTCAAAGCCTTTGGCTGGCATAGTGGGTGTTTTGAGTGTTGGTGGTTGCTGCTTATATGTGTTGCACCATTAAACCCAGCTTGGCTTTGTAGGCACTGTGCTCTTGTGTTTTAACAGTAGGGCCCTGCCTATGCACTAATGAAAGGGACGTGTAGAGAGAGGCTCTGTTTCTGACCATGTTGACGGATTGAATTGCACTACATACTTCCATGAAGCAGTGTGAAAGGCAGCTCAGCGAATCCTCATAATGTTTGTGTTACCTGGCAAGGCAAGGTGTGGGGAGGGGAATAGCAAGTTAAAAATGCAGAAATGCAGAAATGAAGCTACCTTGGGCGTAATTCAAACTGCTGTTGCAATTAAATTAAGCTTTGACCTCAGTTTCCTGTGTACAAAGTGATATGAGGAAGCGTTCTTAAAAGTCTCCACGTGTTTGGCCATGGATGTACGTTCTTTGGCTTGGTTACCAAATCCTGAAGAACCAGAGGTTCGCACAGATCTCCTTTTGAGGCTGACAGTGTAGAGGAAAGTAATGTCAAGCTTAAGAAAACCATAACAAAGAGGCAGGAACTTGTCTACTCATGGACTGAACAGATTATTTCAGTCAAATTTTGCTTGCATCCTTAAAAATTCCTTACAGTCTTTCTATTAAAAACAGTGAAATGTAAATTCCAAAAGTTTACTTCCTGGAGCAGTGGACATTACGTGACGCGCTGTGTCTCCTGCCCTCTGCTGGTCTGATGGCTGCATACATCACACTGTAGGACTTGGCTTTGGGCAAGGAGCAAGTTAAAGTTCACGTCACAGCTGAAAGATTTCAGGTTCTGGGAACTGAGTCTCGGGTTCCTACTTGGCACGGTTACAAATGGAGATAATTTCAGAGTAGGGACTTACCGAAACGGTGGGACTTACTTCATTACTTTATGTAAAGGATGACAACACAAAGGTATGTCTGAACTTCATATGCTTTTGTTCTGAGATGTGTGATTCTAGTTGGACTGTATCTACTGGTATATTTGAATTAGATGTCTTGCAGGTGGAAAGCTTGGATTCAGAGTATTTCATTTGTCTTGGTATATCAGTGGGACATAAACAATCTGTTTAAATAGCTTTAATTCCTTTTTTTTTTTTTCTCTTACTACTAGTAACAGAATGGCTGTGAATCCCAGTTTTGCTATTGTGTGTCTATATGCTGTTAATTAATTATCATACTATCTAATTTTTCTAAGTAATAGCAGCACTTAAGATCTGCTTTATTCCCTTCCTTCCCCCTTATGTGCCATAATGAATACATAATTTTCTGTAGACTAAGAAGAGTGGTAAACCTGGGCCTTTTCTGCTGTCTGGATCCAGAGACAAGACCATAAAGATGTGGGACATCAGCACTGGCATGTGCCTTATGACACTTGTAAGTTTGGTGGTGTTTTTCTTTGGTGATAGCTGCATGTGTAACGCCAGCTTTCATGGAGTGAGCTGTCTGCATGTTTGTTTTGAACAGCAGTTAGAGCTGTTGCAATGAGACGTGCGCTGGAAATACAGTTTTAATGGCTTCTGTATTTCAGCTTTTGTTGCTAAGAAACAGTGAATCTCAAAATATGTAGTATGAATGCAGGAGTACTGTGGTGTACTTCTTGGAAAGGAACTTGCCTTTCCTGTGGGATTGCTGGTAATCAGATGAATATTGTCGTCAGTAAAATGTTGCTCTTTCAGTGTGGTTGTCCTGCAGGCTGCTGCTTTCCAGCCTGTGCTCAGACTGAACTGGCCGTTATTGCAGGGGGTGAGGAAGAGAATCAGTGCAGATCACATGGGAACTCCTGTTTGCTTGCCTTCAAGGATAGGAACTCACATCGTTGGTAGTGTTGATAAACATGTAATAATAGAAACTGAAGATAAACGTTGAATTCCAGTAGTTTTGGAATGCTAAATGCTGTCACTGCAGGCGAAGGGCACAGAGTTACTCGGCTTGCCATAGTATAAACTGTAGTCTGTTTGACCTTAAACATGCATCTGCTCACTGATGTCTCCTTGTGCATAAGGTGGGCCATGATAACTGGGTACGTGGCGTTCTGTTCCATTCTGGGGGAAAGTTTATTTTGAGCTGTGCTGATGACAAGACTCTACGTGTCTGGGACTTCAAGAACAAACGATGCATGAAAACCCTCAATGCGCACGAACACTTTGTTACCTCTTTGGGTATGTATTGTTCCCCAGCACTAGATGCAAAATACAGAACTTCTTCTGCATCTTTACCAGCTGAGGACCAAGCTGGGCATCCACGTTCTGGGATTCCCATGATGTTTTGTGCTGTATTTTAATCAAATAGTGATAGACAAGATTTTCAGGTGTTCTGGAATTTTCTGTTGCCACTGTTGTGTATGAGATAAAGATGCTAACTGCCAGAGTGTTCTGGACTTCCACTGCTGAGTGTGCAGGGATTTGGGGAGCATTGTGTTAGAAACACTTGCTGGCCAAAAGGAGGAGGGTTGTGAGCAAGGGGGAAAAAGTAAAAGCCAGGAGAAAGTGTTTAACTTGAATTCCTGGCATTACCAGATTGGCAGCTGTTAGCTCCCCCCTTTCTACAAACCTGAAAAGAGATTTTTTTATACTCTCCCTCAGCGGATTTGCCTTCAGAACTACAAACTTGCAGAGCTTTGAGATTTAATCTTTGAGCTGGTATTGCTTTTGGGGAAGAAGTAATGGCATTCAGTGAGAGTGAAACTGTTCCACTCGTTCTTAATGTACCTTTTCTTTCCTCGCAGATTTCCACAAGACGGCACCATATGTGGTTACTGGAAGTGTAGATCAAACAGTAAAAGTGTGGGAGTGCCGTTGATTGATTTCACATTTGACCCCTTTCTCCTCTGGATGCACTCAGATACCATGGTTACCCATTGAGCTCTGTTTAAATAAATATTGTCCTTTCATGTAAATTATTCTGGATGTAGATTGAGCTTATTAAATGTTACACACAAAGTATTCATGCATGGTGAATCCAAATTGTATACTGTAAATTTACATACGTTGTCTAGAAGTACCATAGGTTTAAGAACATGGGCTGGCATTGGTCACATCAGACCTAAGAAGGCAGAAGTTTGATGATTGAAATAGGGCACTTAACTGAATAGTTGACAGTGTCGTTCTGTGTCGGATAATTATACCTGTTTTTCTTTCTGCTGTCTGTTGGTGCCTGAATTGGTGACCTCATTTGGGAAAGGTTTTGTAGGGCTCTTTCAGAAATGTGTATCTATGTAACATCACTTAAGTGTGCTTAATAAATCTCTAAGAGTACTAGATAATAAGGCTGCAAGTCAGAATCTTCTGAACCTTATATGTAATTAATGGAAATTAATTAAACTTTGGAACATTTGTCATGAAACATTTGCCAAATCAACAGAATACACTTTGTTTTGGCCTCCTATCGCGCAAGGGTTGGTATATTTATATGACTAACTGTAAACCTGAAATAAGACAACAAATCCTAGTAGCAGCTGATGTGATAAATGTATTTATTTTTTATTTGGTCATTCAGTGGTTAAACTGTGCTGTTAAACTAAGTTTAAATGTGGGGTTTTTTTCAGTTTTTTTTTATTGCTGTTTGAACTTCCAGGAGGAGTTGTCCATCCCACTAGCATTTAGTGATCTGATTTCCAATAGAGCTGAATCTCCCCAATGACTGCCGTGGAACAACTTGCTGTTTGCTTTCACTGTTTGTTAGAGATGTGCAATTCCTATTACACGACAGTATCCAAGTACACTTCCCTTACGTTGGCGGGCAGGAGGTTGGGCTATACGAAGCTCTCGGTTCCTTTAATGCCTCCTTGGGAAGCCTTTTGAATATGAGGTTATTTCCACCTTGACAAGGCAGTGTGGCTTAAATAAAAACTTACTGTGGCTTGCGTATGAAGAAATATCTCTGGGTATGGTATTGGAAGGCTTTAAAGAAAGCACTAAATACCTTGAGCATCGGATTGTAATGGCAGATACAAATTGATACTGGAAGTGCCGTCAGCAAAACGGAGCCCGGCTGGGGGAATAATGCTGTCAAGTGAGCAACTAGAAACCAAATCCTATCTACAAAAAGCAGCCCAGCTTGGTCGTTGGTGTTTTGCCTTGTCGGGTAGAGTCAGTTTTTAATTTGCATATCCCTGGAGTTACATACTTTGGTTGAAGTGAAAGAAAATACAAATTAATGTTTTAATCAGCATTCAGTGACAAATTCCATTAGAGAGAACTAAGAACTCCCGTACTTACTGAACTAACCACGTCTTTTAAAACGTCCCTTTAAAATTTCCACTATGATGAAATACTGGTCTGACATTTTAACAGGTGAAGTTGTGCTTTTTTACTCATGTTGTTTAATACATGGCTTTTAAAACTGTCCCTTTTAAAAGTAACAGTCCAAGGTGTGCGGGATGCGGTGTTGATTTCCTACAGTTGCCCCAGGAGGACCCGTGGTGTGCAGGCAGAGCCCAGTTTGCTGCTGTGCAGAGCTGCCCCTGGAAGTGGTGAGGAAATGGGGCTCTGATGTGTGGGGTTTGGAGCCAGTGTAAGATTCAGGCAATCCTCTCAAATCCAGTGGCTTATGTCTTTCCCAGTGTGTGTTCCTGCATTAGGCATGCAGAGATAAAGCATTTTTATCTTCATTATCTGCGCTGACTGGAAGAATTTGCAGCTGTGTGCTGTTCAGGAACTCAGATACACAGCAGCGCATCTTAAAGTTCCTCAGCGCACTGCAGTGGTGAAGGAGTCGGTCAGTTCAGCTCCCGGTAGAGCCCAGAAACTTGATTGAAGTATGAAAACCACACTTGTGTACATAATTCATAAACATGACTGAGAAACTAAAGGTACCTATTAAGTGGAAACTGCCTGCTGCGTTTTTCGCTGTAGCATAGGGCTGTTTGCAGGAGGAAAGAACTAACGAACGTAAAGCAGCGTTTAATTGCTTGTGCGAAGCGCCCTGTATTTCTGCAATGCAATTTGCAGCCTTCTCCTTTAATGAGCAGTGAATAATCTCAGGGATGGTCCTGAACGGATCAAAAGTGAAAGCCCTGTTTAGACAAAAACAAAACCCGAGCCCACAAGGCAGGAGGTGGGGTTGTGAGGCTCTTCTGCAGTGTTGCTCCGTGGTGTTACGCTGTGGTGAACTTTTCCACTGTTTGCGGTGTTCTGTCAGCTGCCTGATGCTGTGCCTTTCCTGTGATATGCCGAGGCTACTGGTCTGGTTTGCAAACTGTTGGGAGTTGAAGAGGTTCACTGCTACTTTGTCACTCTGTTCTAAAATCGGCATTGCTTAAAAAACACCTGCATCCAAACCATGCTGCACACAGACCGTACAGACTGCTGCTTGGCTTAACAGACAGACATTCCAGTGCCACACTCGTGTAACGTGCCCAGGAAGTCTTAGATGTGTTCTCGAAAGTGCAACGTTTATTGTGGTTCAGACGTGATCTGGAGGTGATGTTTTATCGCATCTTGCACTTTAGAAGACTTAAGAAAACCGTCCTGCTTTTGTGTGTGGTGTGACCAATGGTGCGCCCGGGCACCGAGCAGAGGCAGCCGGAGCTCAGTGGGCCGTGCTGGGCTGCGTGGTGCTGGGGAGCTGTGGCTGCCGTCGCACCGCGTCTCCTGCCGTCAGCACTGCTGCTCTGCGCTCCCCTGTCTTTACGTGAGCTGCCTGACACTAGCACTCTTAAATAGGTTTTGCCTCGCGTGAAAGCTATTTAAAAGAAAAAGAGACTTTGTTCCTTTTTTTTCCTTTTCTGTAGACAGTGGTGGCTTGATAATCCTTTTAATGATTTGAATATAAAGAAAAGATACTAAGTTGAGTGAAGGAAAAATGCACTTAGAATGAGTTATTTGCTGTCCAACTGTACATTAAGTCCAGTGCATTTAAAAAAAGAAGTCAATAGAATCTTCTAGCGAAGAATGCGTGCATAAACTGGTAGGGATAAAGATGTTAGGAGTGGGGAAGGTTGGGGTGGATGTCCGAGTCACACCTGGGCTCAACTGGCCTTTCTATCTTTTCACTGTGTCACGTAAGTAGCTGCTTTTTGTCCTGCCTGGCGCTCAGGCTTCCCCAGACTCACCCTGAAGATAACTTAGCGACACTTAGGAGCTGGTCCTGACATTGGCCTGAAGGCAAACGCTGATTTTTTTCCATAAAGATGATGTTACAGGTTGCAATTGGAGAAAACAGTTCCCAGACTGTAGGAGTTAACTAAAGATATTGACACGATTTAAAAAAAAAAAACAACGAAAAATAGTAAAGGAATGTATATAATACTGCTCTGTGTTTTACAGTAAGGTTTGTTGCTCTCAGACTGTGTAAAACAAAATTTATTCATGTTTTCTGCATATTAAAAAAATCTTATTGTACCAATTGGTAAACTATTAAATGCATATAAAACTAGATGTGTTTTCGTGTCCTTGGATGCAGAAGTTAGAATGTTGAACTAATGCTGCTGCTGCACACCCGCTCTGCTGCCCTGCTTCAGCCCAGGCGGTGCTGCAGGCGGTGCTGCAGGCGGTGGGCGCGCAGCGCTGTGCCAGGGCTCTGCTGCCGAGCGCCGCAGTCAGGTGTTGTGAGGATGGACGCTGACTTCGGAAGCTGCTTTCATGGGTGGTCAGCAGCGCTGCTGGCTTTCATGCTGAGCATGGCTGGGCTCCTGCTCCCGCCCGGCGCACAGCAGCGATGGGGCTCAGCGTGCGGCCCCTGCAGCTTTCCTTGCCGGTGTTCAGGAAAGCGCTGTGAGCGCGGCTGAGGCGGCGGCGCGGGGCGGCCCTGCTGCTGAGCTGCAGCCGCTGCGTGCTTTTCCCGCTGCGCTGCTCTCCTTGGCTCGAGTGCTGCCTACAAATGGTCAGTAGCGAAGGGCAGTGGGCGCGTTTTGTCACTGACAGAAGCACAAAGAAGTGCTGACCTCACTGCGGGGAGAGCGAACGCAGCGCCCTGCAGCTTCGTTCTGTGCAAGCTGAGGGCTGCGAGGGCAGCGCTGGGGGGAGCCCCAAGGAGCAGAGATGTGTCAGCCCAGAGGCACCACGAGGCACATCGCCGTGTGTGGCTGCCAGGCGTGGGATGGGGAAGAATTCCCTCTTTCCCTTCGTCTCCTGATTGGTACAAAAGGGGCTCAGGAGAAAAAAGTGATGCATTGCAGGAGAGGGCTGCGCTGCAACCACGAGCTGCTGCCAGCGGGCAGGCCGTTATCCAGCTCCGGGATGGCAAAGAAACCGATAGCGTTCAGATTAGTTTCAAAAGCTTTTAATGGACTAAAACACACTAGTGAAAGAAGATTCTTGTAGGAAAGATGCACTGTAGTCATTTATTGATTGCTTTCCATGGAACTCAGATTTTTCCTATAGGAGCAAGTTCTTTTGCAGAAGCCTCCTCCTGCTTCACCCCTAATGCCTCAGCGCTGCGCCCACCTTGCCTTGCTCCCCTCACAAATACCTGCCGTGCTGTACAGGAACCCGAGGTACAGAGCACAGTGACAGCACTTGTTTCTCCAGAAGGTCAGTAAAAGAAGCGATGCAAATTAGCACAGAGTACTTAGCTGTGACAGACAGAATGAGAGCCTGGGCTCCTCTGCCAGCACAGTGCAGGGTGCGTTAGCAACCACAAGTTGCTCTACAGCTCGATCCGTTGGGGAAAAAAGGACATTCTGCTCCGTCGGCACCCCAGGGCCTGCAGAGGTGAACTCTGACCTGCTGCGGGACCGGCGCTGCCGGGAGCCTGCATCGAGAGTGACGATGGGATGTGCGTGGTGCAGAGGGAAATACAGACATACTCATTTAAAAGCAACATCCATTGCCAGCAATGGAAACTCCCCTGGGGACAATCTCAAACCCAGTGTGCAAAGATACTCATTACCAACATAATGGCCACAGGTTTCAGTGCTGGGAGAGACCGCTGCCCCACCCCAAAGCCCAGCAATTTCAGGCTGTGCGACACTTGTGATTCCAATTCAGTTACATTTGGCAGTGGGGTTAACAGCGATGAGCTCTGAGTTACGGCTATTTCAGATAAGATCAAGTCCCCATTTCTGACTTCTCCTCCCCTGTTCTCCCCTCTGTTAGCTCCTCACTCAGACCTTGGATGCTGCCATTACCAGTCTCTCCCAGGCACTTGGGTTTCCGCTGGAATGGAAGTTTGTGCGCTTTGAACATCAAGACCCAGCCCTCACTCTTTGGGTACAGTATCCTGTTACTCAGCTGCAAGCAGAGCAGAGGTGGAACTGTGAGTAATATATATATATTTATATATATTTATATATATATATATTTATCTCTGTATCTTGACAATTAGAACATGAATGTTACAAAAAAAAAAAAAAAAAGAAAAAAAAACAACCCTGACCTGCCAAACTGCCAACCAAAAGTAGAAAAAATGGTTAAAGGAATCCAATGGCTCTAGATCCTGATGTAGAAAATGCTGTACATTCCCCACTTACTCACATTACAGGCTTTAGTCATCTCAATGATACAAATATGGCTGCTTCATTTTTCTTAGCACAAATTGGGACAAGGAGTGAGGGGAAATGAATCTCTTGGCTTGGAAATCCACATTTTACAAGAATGCTGAGGAGTGGTTAGGGGCTTTTTTGTACTGGTTTTTAGCAAAGCTGAGTACTTAGTCAACATAAAAATGACCTGAGAAATGTTATATAGCTCAAGACAGTTCATTTGGAATTCATATGTACAGAGTAGAAATAACTGATGATATGTGCACACACACACGTACACACACACAGGCACAACAGCCTCTGGCTGTGCTCACCAAGGATGGGTCTTTCGTATGCTGCTGCATCCTGGCCCCTGCCCCCTCTGCGTGGCAGATACAAGCTCGGTCAGACAGATTACATTTCTCAGATTAGTTCTTTGCATTGTGTATTAATTGTACCAGTGCAATAACATTGTCAAAAAAAAAAAAAAAAAAAGGAGCTGCTCCAGGGGAGTCCAAGACCCTGGTTCAGATTCAGAAAAGGGTGGTTTAACTTTTTTAAGCGAGGTACACATTAAGCAGGGCTCTGTGTTAAGGGGATGGCAGCAGAAGGCATGCTTGGCTCCGCTTCTTTATCCTCCCCGGCTCTGTCCTCTGGTTCCAGCTGTTCGCCACTTTTCATGCTTTCTTGGAGCTGCTGGCGTCTCTGCACCTCTGCTTTAAGGTTCTCCAAGTCTTTTTGGCTGAGTGGGAAAACCAGGAACGGTAACTAATGTTAGACCAGATTTAGGAATGGAGTGAAACACAGGGACAAAGGCAGCCCCTGCTGCTTGCTACAGCTGGCAGAGTCACTCACTTCATTTCCTATGGGCAGTGACCTCCTGCTTTTCAAACGGAGCTGAACAGAAGAACCCTTTCACTGCCAGGGAGACAGGCTGAGAACAGCTCCAATGGGCTCTGTGAGCAACCCATGGGCAGAGCTGCACACTGTGGTCTTGGCCACTGATGGGCACATCAGTTCTCAAGGAAGTCTGCCCAATTTCCTTAAGATGCATGGAGCAGGTCTGGATTTTAGGTTTGATGACAGCAGATCACTTCAGGGGACTGGGTCACCTTGAAGCAAGAGGTACCTAACCTCTGGAAACTACATCTTGGGTCAGAATGACTCTCAAGGTAAAGGGAAGCACTGGGTTTATACCATCTCATGGTATTTATGCCATGGCACAAAGACTGCACACAAAGAATGCCTGATTGGTAAAGCTGTGAGTTAGGACACTCTACCTTAGCGGAATGAAGAGAATTCCATTAATAATGTTCAGCTGCTCCAGGACACTGGTCATATTGGGAGCTGTGAACTATGGCATGAGACAGAAAAAAAGGGTTAGAAGTCAAAATTCAGACAGAACAACACAGAGCTCCTGAGCATATCTTGACTGAGCAACAACCTTCCTTCTCCCTCTAGAAGAGGCAGTGCGTACAGACAGCTCCCGTGGCCGCCTCATAGTTGTGAAGTGGCACAGCACTTGTTTTTGTACCTCTCCACAGCCCTGAGTTAAAAAGAGGCAAGTTTAGATTTCCAGCACTTAGGGTAACAACTTCTACGAGTTCAGAGCCCCTCTTACAGCACGTGGCATTAGGGATTTACTTACTCGCACATCAACAGAGGAACAAGCTCACAGTGTGGGCAGTCAGTCCATCACAAGGGCAGTCTCAGATAATTGGTTTCAAAAACAGTGCCTCTCATGTCTCTCTGCACATACATCATCCTTGCCCCAGGCAAAGAATAATTCCCTTACCGTGGTTTTGGGACAAAAGTCCCACAGCACTTTGTGGTTACAGAGCACCTGTGCCTCTGTGCACAACCACAAATAGCCCTGGGACACAGCTACAGTTGAACACTCTGACGAGGGTAGAAATGAATTTCTAGGATAGATTGTCTCTCAGTAGCACTGCTACTTCTTGGGCTGTCGTGCTGCATCAACTGTGAAATCAAACAACTTCACTTTCCTGCTTTTTCCCCCCCCTCCAAGCATCATAACGAGGCATCCATTCCTATTTAAAGGATTTGAGCCTCCCACTCAAATACCATCTCTTAGACATGACCATTTACCCAATTCAAGGTACTTAAGCTCAAATCATTCTGCCATAAACTCCTCACTTGTCTACCCAGTTCCACACAGTAAGAAGAAAACCCAACCACCCCCATGGGATTTATCCTGCTTTGCCTTTCTACTGGGAGTTACTGTGCAGCAGGAAGCCCCACTCTCAGCCCTGCAGAGCTCCAGCAGCCACTCATGTACAGCACAGCAGGGAGAGCACCCACCCCAAAAGTCACTGCACATTCCCCTAGGAAACACCACACAGGCTGGTGGGACCTGCCAGGTGCACTGCAGATAAGGGCAGTCAGTTCCTGCTGCGTGGAAGTCAAGGCAAGGCAGCCCCCCCGGCTCTGCTCTGCTGCCCAGCCTCCGCTCATCACAATGTCCTCGGAAGGAGAACAATGCACCTGGGGGAAGACGTCAGCCTTTTTCTTTTCCCCCCTCAAATTGGATGAGGAAACCAAAGAGTTTTCTAATTGAGCAACCTGCCTGCAGCCTGTGAGTCAGAGCAGCGGCACTTTGGGTGCAGATGCTCCAGGCTCCCACGCTACAGCGCCCGGCGTGGGCTGTCGGATTCCCCTGGGTGCCCCTTGCAAAGCAGTCAGCTTTGCTCACTTGCTTGAGCTCAGAAGAGCTGTACACAGAAACAGAGTAGGCAAATACTTAGTCCTGACAGCACTTCATTGTGTCTGACCCTCTGCCTTTGCAGGGACCTCCTGCTCTAAGTGTCTGAACTGGCACAGCTGTTCCTGCTCTGCACAGGCATAAGACTGCATTGAGTAACACCAGCATACCAACATGCCTCCACAGCAAGTGTTCTCAATTGCTCTCGTCGCATGAGGTTACCTTGAGTGGCATGATGTTAGCGTTGGAGCCGTTCTTGTAGATCTCATTCATTGTGCGTTGAAGAGCGACAGCTTGCTGGGTCAGGTATTTCAAGTACTCTGAGCTCTCTTTGGTCTTCTCATGGTGTTCTCCAAGCTAATCAGAAAAAGAAGGAAAAAAGAATGCAATACAAATCAGAACAGGACTCAAACTAGGATGCACTCCTCCTGTCTTTGCCATCTCAGCATCCCTACAGAAAGCTATCAGAACTACATGCATTTAAAAACAAAACTAAAAATCATTTGCGTAGGAACCTTGTTGTCAAAATTACACCTTTCCATCAAGTAGAAGCATGTCAGCAGGGCGAGAGGCACCCCCTCCACCAGGCTGTGCTTTCAGCACCAGTACTGAATCACAGCGTGCAGCTGCAGACGTGTTCGGACAGACCCAGGCTGATGCAGAAGTTTCACTGTGCATCACCGAAGGCTCCAAGCAGGAGAGGGAACTGCCCACAGAACAGCTCAACAACCAAACTAGTTTGGGGCCGGCATTAAGAGAGCTGATGCACAGTGGGAACAATCAACCAGCTCTTGCCATACCCTGCCAGAACATGGGGCTCAGCCACTACCAGAAGTTCTGTCCAGTGATGGGTACAGCAGGAACAAACTTGCAGCACAGACTTTTGGCATCACCACCAGGACAGCAATTCTGCCCCATCCTTCAAAAGAAGGGTCCTTGGCACCCGCCAGAGCTGTTTATGAGAAAGGCCTCCCTGAGCTCAGGCTGTGGCATTGGTTTGCAGTCAGTCCTTGCTTCTAGCAGGAAAACACCACACAAGCAGCACGAGGCTCCTCACCTGGTTTTTGTAGATTGTGTAGCCTTCCTTCTCGTGCTGCAGTGCTGACCGGAATTCTGCTTTGCTCTCATACACTCGGGCTACCAAGTGGTGGCTGAGGGAAGGAAAAAGGTGTTTAAAGGTACCTCAATGATGAAGAAGCATTTCTGTGCTATGCAGAGCATGACCGGCAACACAAAGGTTAGGCTAGAAGTCTTAACAGCAGTGTAAAGGTGGCAAATACAGGACTACATACAGCACCCTGGTGTTTACTTCTCCCCAGCCCAGCTGCAGATTCACACACTGCACTGATGTAGGCCGGATTGTTGAAATGCTGAGAAGGAACATGACAAAGAAGAGACTGAGCTTGGGATTTTTTCCTGCTGTGCCCAGGAAAGCTGAAGGTCACAGTGGTGCATTGAACATAGGCAAGGCAGTTTTCCAGCACAGGAACAAGTGGCAAAGCTGGGATCCAAGTTGCCTTTTTTTTTTTTTTTCTTCCAGTTGGGAGTGTTAATTTGGCTTGAACTTTGCTTCCTTAATGTTTATGGAACAAAAAAGACTTCTATTTTTGGCAGTGATACTCCCTGGGAAATGATGGATCTCAACAAGCATCCCAGTGCTACTGAGAGAAGGAAGGATTCTTTCTGCAGAATACACATCCATCAGCTGCTAGAAAATAAATCAGACTCTTGCGGGTGCTTAGTAAGATTTATTTTCACTCTGATGAAGAACAGATGGGATGCAAGGTGTTAGTAGTAATGAGGAATGGGCCACTATTTGTTTGTGAGCCAGGTCTGTATTCAAGGATAGAGCACGCAGCACTGCCTTGGAAACAGAAAGCTCTCAGTATTTTAGTGAAATAAAAGGGTTTAATGTTGAAGGACAGAAGCAAATGATGTTTCCTCAAAGGTAGCTCCCCGAGGGCCAAAGCAATTACATACAAGCGTTCATACATCATGCTCGTCTCCCAGAATAATTACATGAGCATTGCTCTCCAACACTCCCTTGCCACATGCCTGAGAATCTGGGAGGGTCAGGCTCATCCTGACGTATTTTTGAGTCATTAAGCAGATCCCCCAATTAATCTTAAGAACAAGGGATCTCTGTTCCAGACCAAGGATGCTGCAGCACGGCCATGACTGCGGGCAGCCCAGCGCCCCCAGTGGGGCTGGCAGCCGGCACTGGACACAGCCCCTGCTTTAAGAGCACAGCTGCACACAGGCCGGCCAGAGCCCCCCATGCGACGAACGCTGAGCCCTCACTCCCACGATGGGGACTCAGCCCAGCGCTCCACCCTGCCTCACCTGAGGGCAACCTTCAAAGACTTGGAGCCGTGATACTTGGAGCTGATGGCCAGCGCGTTCTCCAGGAAGCGGAGGGACAGGTCGTACTCCATAACGCCGTGGAGCACCAGGCCGATGTTGTTCTGCACAGATCCACCACACAGGCAGTCAAGTGGGCATTCAGAAACATCAATTCCAAGTACACATTTACTGCTTCCCAGCTCCCATCAAGGTGCTTTGCTGCTTGAAAGGACTTACGGCCAGAAGTCCTCATGGATCTCTAGCACATAACATACGGCATTTTCTTCCTTGGGAGCTCAGCCCAAATAAGGCAGACAGAGGAAAAACAAAGAATCTCCTTTCTTAGACCGTTCAAAAGCTGCCTGGACACGGTCCTGGGCAACCTGCTTGAGCAGGGGACAGGTTAGACCAGATGGACCCCAGAGGCCCCTTCAAACCTCAACCACTCTGATTCCATGAACCCCGTCCATTTTATGTAAGGGAAAGAAGGCCGACATTCCCAAGCCAAAGAGTGATACTCCTTTTCCCTTCCTCTAATGGTACTAATGGGTAGCAACTAATGGGTAGTTTTACAGTGGGTAAAAAAAAAAAAAAAAGAGCAGCATCTCAACACACAGTTTAAACAGCCAGCAGTATGCATGGCTTTAACTCCAAGTCTTTTATAGATTAGATTCTCAAAGATATTGATGACTTACGTCCAAGAGTGCCATTTCTGGGTGATCCTCCCCAAATACCAACAGCATGAGGTAGCGTGCACGGTAGAGTAAGTTTAATGCTATAGAGAGTTGGCTGTTTGCAAAGCAGTACAGAGCAAGGTGCATCTACAATGGAAGACAAGATCCAGCATTCATGATTTAATACTGAATCAAAGCGAGCTCTCCTTTCTGCTCCCTTCCCCAGCTGGTCACAGCACTGCAGTACCCACATAAAAGAACTGTTGAAACGTTTCACTTCAATCTCTCTTATGAACCTTAAGATGTATTTCAGAATTGACCTGTATTTACAAGATGCTGTGACTGTGCTCTTTGGGAGGGTTCTTGCTATTTCTTGGTTTTGGCACAAGCCCAAGGGAAAAGCCAGAAGAATTAATGAATATATGTAAATGCTCAGCAGACAAAACCCTAAAGTCTCAGTGGGGACAAATCATGTGCAGTGCTTATAATGCAAACACTTTCATATCGAGCTTACAAAATCATAAGCATGAAGCTTGTGATGAAAATGGAGGATTCTGGGAAGAGAACTGCAACTGTCTTCCAGATTCAGGTGTGAATTAAGGCTCTCAGACCCCAGGTGCACATATGGTGTGCTCTTCTCTCCATACTTACGTATTCTTGAATGGTGTTGGGATGCTCGATGCCAAGGACCCTCTCACTCATTAGCACCGCTTTCTGCTGATTACTTAAGGCCTAAGCAGAACACAAGGCCCAGAGCAAGTCACACAGATGTCGTGCACTTGAGCAAGTAATCACAAGACACAAATAAGAGGACAAGTGGACCCTGCCTGAGCCCTCTGCTTACCTCTGAATAATCTCCCATAATATAATTGAGACGAGCTAGCAGCCTCAGGCAGGCACAGATTTCTACATGCATAGCACCATACACGTTGTTGAACAAGTTTAAGGCTTCATTGATGAGCTCACAGCCTTCCTTCAAGAAACCTGAAAAAAAATATATGTATTCATGTATGTTCCCATATTAAATAACCTTTCATAGAATGGGAGAAGTGATGCACGTGAAGCAAGATCTACATGACTGGCAAAAACAGTGGTGGGGTGTGCAGCTTTAGGATGGATGCTGTCCTGCATCCATCCTTGCTCACAGCTGGTGACTCCACAGCAGATGTGCATTTCAGGTGGCCTCCAAGACAGCAGATCTTAAGAGACCGTGATCCTCAACTACCAGAAGGCAGGTGGAGGATGTGCCATGCCACACACACCCTGCTCTTCCTTCCATCAGCAGCAGCCTCAAGAGGCGGAGGCATGGCTGGAACTGTACCTTGCTGAACCTTTGCTTGCCCGCTCTGGAAGAAGTGGAAAGCATCTGAGGCTTTAGGGTTTACGTGCTTCACTACAGGGAAGATGTTGAGAATGTCTTCCTCTGTAAAGGTGGGCTTGTGCCTGTTGTCAAAGTTGTACTCCTTTAGCAGTACCTGGAGGAACCAAAAAAAGACAGGAGGTCATGGCCACCACTTTCAGAGGTGCTTGGCAAGGAGAGAGAGGAAAAGGAGCCTGGAATTCTGCACGTGCAATCACAGTCACAGCTAACTGCTCACGTATCACTGCTTGCAGACAGCATTTTGAAGGGTCCCCTGAAGGTGTGCACCATCACAAGCATGTGCTGGGAGCTCTGCATGCAAAGATGGTTTGTCTGTCAGAGCAAGTGACAGGAATTCAGACTGGGCAGGAGATGCACGATCAATTAACCTTAAAGGGAACTGGATTTGAAAGCCTTTGTCATGGGATTAGACCCCGTATTCCAGGATTAATGCCTCCAAGACCTCTCAGGGCTTGCACCGTGTGCCTGCAAGGCTGACCCAGTTTGCACTGCACACTTCTCAGTACTGAAGACGATGGGAGGAGGGAAGATATTGATCTTACTTGGACTCCAGTTTTGAGGGAGATTTCACGAAGAAGGGTGATTTTCTGTAGGTTATACATTTCAGCTGCTTGGTCAGCATTCTCACTGCAAAAAGCACACAAAGGCTTGAGCTCCCAGGGAAGTTTCTGCTCAAGAACACCCCTACTCTGCAGTGTACCATGCATGGCTCCCTCTCAGCTAAGTGCTGACTGAAACCAGCAACAATACCTTGGGTGCTAATGGTGCTTACAGAGCTGCACAGCAGAACTGAAATTCAGTGTGCTCCTCACAGCTCCCTGCAGGGTCTGAATAAATCTGAGTATCTCCAGCCCCTGGCATGCAGTGAGCTGCCCCTGACGTGGATCACTGGCTTCAGCAGCTCATCATCATTTCTCTTGGGGCCCTGTTTGCTCCCACTTTCAGTTCAACGTTCAATGTCTGCATGTTCCAGCAGCATCCCTGGCCATCCCTGTTTCAGATGTTTTAGGAACACGAGCTGCCTTCAGCCTTATAGACAAGTGTCTTTTGCCTACACTCTTCACATTCTGCTCATCTCTGCAGCACTAAGGAGAGCTTTCCCTTCTTCCCTTTGCCTCTTTGTGCTTCATCTCAGTGCAGATTGCAGCTACTTCCCTCTGCTGCTCCTTGCCTGATTTCTTTCCCACAAGATTTCCTCAAGAATACAAACTTACATGCAAACAGAAATAAAAAAAGGAAGGTCATATTAGGTAACAATAAGAGCTACAGATATTTGTAAGAGTTCAGGCACGACTAAGGGTAATTTTGTTTGCTTACCATTCAATATTAAAATCAAAGTAGCTCTTTGCTTCTGAACAAATATTCTTCCACAGCTCCTGAGGGGTCATGCTGGCCCAAGCTGTGTTATCAGCATTTCCAAGGTTCCTGTTTTTCCTTTTCTTATTTTTTTTCTTGGAGACCAGCTCATCAGCTGGAAGATGGGCAATGGGGTTTGGAAAGGAGCTTAGAAAGCAATTGAGGAAGTGGCTGATGGCTGCTGATAAACCCGACAGCTCCACACCCTGCAGTGAGACACAGAAGTCAGTTGTGGAACACATCTGCCATCACACCGCATTGCTCTGATCCAATGCTTGCACAAACCCAGTCCTCCCAGAAACAGGAATATCTCCCAGGTGAAGGAGAGAAGAAAGGAAGAGGCAAATATTTGCAACTAGCATGGACAGAATTATGTAGATAAAAAACAAAGGTACAACATGCATGCAAACATACACTCCTACTTTGGGTTGCCACTTGGGACACAGAAACTAGAGACTGTAAAGCAGATCTGACCCTGGAATAAAACCAGGTGCACTGCCATGCTACATATGTACAGGTGCACGGATGCATCAGTACTCATTCAATTCAGAAAAGCTCCTTATGAGGGCAAAAGCATCAAAAGAAAAGGCATTACAAGGAAAACCAGCTGTGATTTGCAAAAGCCTTCAGCATTAGGAGTGAGGATCGGGGAAAGAGAAGCACAAACATTTCTTCTCTGGGAAAACCCATCTTCAAGTGGGGACTTGTTCTCCCTTGCACACAGGCCTACACCTACTTCAGCTCTAATGAGACTGTAGTCCCTGTTGCTAGGCAACACCCCGCTCTAATGAGAGAGGAAACTAAACAGCACCCTATTTGCAAAAAAAAATCATTAGAAAGGACACACGAGGTGAGAGGTGAGGCTGCAGGTCATACCTGGAGGTACGTCTTGAAGATGTGTTTCGCGGATCGAGTGATCAGTTCGCTGATGCCAATTTTCTACCCCGAGGAACAAAAAGCGAAGACTAAGTCAGTCGATGCCAGCAACAACAACACACTTTCCTTCTGAAGCGGGCTTTTACCAAGATGCACAGAAGGCACCTAATTCTGCCCTTACCCTACAACACAGAACTGTTCTGCATTTGACAATGCTCCTGCGGATGGGGAAAGGGCCCCGATCACCGCGAGCCCCCCGGTAGCGCAGAGCTCGCCCTGCAGCCCCACGCAGCCGTGCTCACAACACCACCTTCCAGTCAGACCCAAAGCCCTGCCAGATAGTAGAGGCTTAAAAATGAATGGCTTAAAATCCAATTGCGTGCTGCCTGCTATTACACCTGGGAATCCTTCAACAACTTTTCTATCCCAAAGGATACTCAAACAGCATAGCACAGCGAGAGCCATTAAGGAAATGGGAGCATAACTCCCCCATCAACCACCTACAGGTCCTTCTCCTTCCCTCTCTGTTTCTGAAGCTGGTTCTTTTTCACAGAGAAACCAATTAGCCAAGCTGCAATCTGTACAGGACGCGTTAGGCCAGAGGCAGCTGGAGCTGACAGTCTGAAGTTAAGGCTAATGCTTACAAAGATGTGATCCAGCTGAGCGTGGCCGGGGGTCTTGGTGATGAAGTGGATCACTTTGCCTAGATATCGCATGTTGATGCCCCTCTGGTGCATGGCCTCTGCTAAGGTAGCCCCATCCATGGGGAGCACCGTGTGATCCAGGCAGTCCTTGACCTGCAGGGTACACGCAAACGTTGGTTACGGAAGACAGACATGAAGGCCACAGCCCGGGGTTCCCCTGCGTGGTACAGGACAGGGCAGGGGCAGCTTTCAGCCCATGGAGAGCTGCTGTTTGTGGGCAGCTTCATTGGTCTTTTCACTGGAAATGTTTTTAACCGGTGACTGTAAGGCACTTTGCTGATAATGGGACATGGCACTCGCATTTCAAGTTGTGTTGCAGTGCTGATAAAGTCATTTAATCCTCATCACAGAGTAGCACAGTTACATTCCAACACAGAGCAGGGAGGACAGTGCCTGTGCAACACGTCACATTGCATACTAGTGTATCACAACCCTTGCAAAACAACAGTCACCATCACGTCCTTTTCTGATTCACTTCCCCTCCTTTTTTATTTTCAAACTGAATAGCTAGCCTTTAAAAGCTTATGCTGACTAAGGAACCAGGGAATTTATAGGGACATACAATTCAAGAGAAGTTTTCCAGCAATGAGAAACCAACGGCCCCAAGACCTCTCAGAGTGCAGAGCAGCAGTCCCAGCCTCCCAGTTACAATGACAGCTGCAACACAGCAGTCATTTTAGAGAGAACAGCTGTATTTCTTATCAGGCCAGGGACGTGGGTAAGTGCCCAAAATGCCTGAGACCTGCAGAAGGAGTTTTTAGATGTGAGCAAGAACAACTTCCCAGTGCACTCCAAGTCATTAGCCACCAAGTCACAATCAAGGTCAGATAACACAAAAGCAGCATGTGATGCCCAGGGCTAGGGAGGATTTGTTGGAGTGAGTGGGAAAACTGTTCTGTAAGACAGGAAATGGAAAACCCCTCTTGTGCTTGCACTAGAGATGCTGGCATTGTTTACCACACTGCACCCCTGGTGCCAGAACTTGGCTACCAGCAGCAGAGCACAGCATCTGCCTGGGAGGTGACGTTGGCACACCACTATTACAGTGCTTGCTCAGAGTGGCCAAGCTAGTAGTAAGCTTCCAAGAGATTACTGCTGGCCCTTAGCTGCTTACCAAACCTGGGATCTGGCATGAGAGCAAGAATGCAGCAGCATCCTTCAGTAACTGCTTCTGATCCTGCACCTCCTCTTTGCTAGACTCAGGAAAACGAACACCTATCAGGGCAAGAGGAAAACATCAGACATGAACTCAAAAGGAAAACTACCTCATGTACAGAAAACACACGGGAATAGCAGGAAAAAAGCAGATTTTTCAAATTAAAAATGCTTCTTCAAAGCTTATCTAACCTGCAACATTTTGATGGGAAGAGCATTACCTCCTCTCCAATACTGGCTGTGCTGCTCCGTGCCATTCATTCCTGTTTGATGTAACTTCTAGTGGCTCAAATCCCATTCTACCTACTGGCAAGTGCTGTGCACGCTGCCAGTGCCAAGAGTCCAGGTTAGGCCGGAGCAGCACGTACAGCAGATGGGCCAACACTTCAAGTGCTGGAAGCTCAGAGCCTTTGCTTTGGCACATGAAAATTAAAACAAAATTAAGTTCTAGCTGAAAAGTCAGGGCCAAAGCACTGTTTTCACCAGGCTTCAAAACACACGCTACTTCTGGCACATTTATTCCAAACTCAACTCAACTACATGGCCATTTCCCTGCAATCTGCACACACACAGCTTCTGCATTTGCCCCACTGAACATTTTGGGAGCTTTACTGTATTTCCAAATAAACTGTGTTGATTCCAGACACTAAAAGTTACAAGGATGCCTGCAATCAGTGCGTGTGTTTGAAAGAGCACCATGACCTACTGACCACAGTGTTACTAAAATAAACCCTGCCCTTCACTGATGATCCAACGTCATTCATTCCACTACAACCGTGGGTTTTTTTTGTGTGTGTGAACAAAAAAAAAAAAAAGGATCAAATGTAATCTGTCCCCCCCACATCCAGCTCTTCTCACGTGGTGCAGCAGCTGGGATGCTGGCGAGTCTCGAGATTCTGGGCAGCACTCTCAAAACCTCCCCTGAGTGCAGCAGTGGGAGACAGCTCCCTGCCTACAGTGGTAGTTCGAGCACTGCAATCAATTTTAGCTCTCTTTTCTGTGTCTTTGAGCTGCATGGGGACTCTGCACCAAAAACCAGTGGTATCAGTTAAGGCTTTGGAACATCATTTTGTCTGTAGCTGGCTGCATACAGCAATCCTCTGAAAACAGGCCAGCACGAGCTCTTTATGCACATACCTGGTGAGAAAATATCTGGGTTAAACCGAATGTCAAACGATGTGTCACTGATGGAGCCCACAGCCTTGCAAGCATTTCGGATCACTTCTCTGCTTTTGGGATCGACTGGAGAAGGAAGAAAAAGAGAACAAATGAATGTGGATTTCAGAAAAGGACAACCTGGCTATTAAAAAGTTTTGTTCCTAACAGCAATAACGATGGCACATTTTGCGGAAATACATTATAAATACAATGAATTGTAAGGTACACGGAAAGGAGAATAGCTGCAAAAATGCAAAATCAGATACTTGGGGATTTCTGAAGGTGTTTGAGCACTGCACACTTCCCAGCCCTGGCTGCTGGCCCTGCAGAGCAGCCTGCTGGTGAGGCTCTCATTCCTGCATCACAGCTGGTAGGCTTGTGCTTCAGAGACACTAACAACCTACCCCCAGGCAGGCAGGGTGATTAATCTATGGTGTATGAATGGCTCTAAGCAAAGAGCTAAAACATTATCAATAGCAGAAGCCAGTACTTGTCCTGTTTAACAAACAAATAATCACCCTAAGTGCCTCTGGTTTAGCATAGGTCCCCACCAGAGGCGCAGCCACCAGCAGGGCAGCAGGCCTGGGCTGCTTCTGATGCAGAGGATTAAATACCTGCTCCATCATCAGAGGCAATGGTCTCAGCCAGCTCTTTAACCTGATCAAGTCCAGTCACGTTGTCGTCTGTTTTACCATCATCTGACTCAGACTTCTCGCTCTCTGCTGTACCATTCTCCGGAGAGGTGCCATTTTCCAGTGCAGCTGAGCTCTCCTGTTTGTTGGCTTTCTGTTGCATCAGCTGCAATGCAGCCAGCTTCATGAATAAGAGATACCTGCAGCGAAGTAAGGGAAGAACTCAGTACAGCAGGAGAATCTAAGGAGGAGGATCACCATTCTGCTATGAGGGGAAAAGCTCAGAGCTGGGGTAACAGACCACCCAGTTTCCCTCTGCAAAGGCAAAACTGACCCTCTATCAGTGAGCTTTCTGAAATGAGAGAGTGCACATTATTCTAATATCTTCCATTAGCACGTTAGAAGAGACAAAGAAGTGGGTTTCATTACACATCATGATGGAAAACTCATCTCCTTGCAGTAGTTACAAATAGCTTTCTGCACGCAACACCAGCAAGCAGCTCAGGAAGACTCCTACTGCCAAATCCACAGAACTGACAAACAAAATCCAGCAGCAATTTTACTATCAAACCCAAGCACAGGGAGCTTTGCAAGCTGTGCAGCGGCAGCCTCCAGCCACGGTCCTGCAGGCTGCTGGTCTGGAACCTCTCCCAAGCAGAAGTGAAGGTGCCTGTGGGCACAGGGCAGGACGGGGCAGGGTGCTGGCTGCAGAACTGGTTGCTCAGCGGGCAGAGCTCCTCTGGCAGCAGCTGAGGGCTCACCTTCCTGGCAAGTGGAGCACAGACCCTGACTGTCTGTGGTAGCAGAGCGCCCTGCAGCCCCCGACATGGGAAGCAGGAGCGTCACCCCATGCAGCTGCACCACATGACTGCCTGCTGCCAGAGCTTCCAGTCCCTCTCCTGCATTGCATGAGCCCAACACCAATACACTCCACCACAGAACTCCCTACAGCAGTTCCCACAGGTCATTTTTTTAAGCCTTTGGTAAAAAATGTAGTATTTGAGATGTCTGGAGAGCCTAAAAAACTAAGCATAAGTCCTTTCCATTCCCTAGATATCAGGTGACCAGAGGATCTGCAGAGAAAGGACACGAAACATCAAAACAGATCTGGAGACTAAAGAGCAAACCACTTCTTCCCCAGATCCCTACAGCCCCGTCAGAATCTCTGCTTTCCAGCTCTCATTAAGTAAGCCTCTGTAATTGCACCTGCAGGGCTGAGCGGTGGGGCAATCAGCTGCCTGCTCCCAGGAGCTCTGACTTTGACCATTACCAGTTGCAAGCAGAAGACGCGGGGAGCTCAGCTCACCTGTGCTCTACAAAGGCATCAACAAGCTCTTGCCGGAGACAGCAAAGCTTGTGTCTGTGCTGCTTGGGGAACCCCATTTTCTTACATTCCTCTGGCATCTCCTCCCCTTCAACAGGTAGGAAGTTTAGATCTGGAGGGAAAGTGCGCAGCAGGTCCAGGATGTAGTGACGCCCATCGTTGCCAATAATGCCTTTGCACTCCACTGAGGAGCACAGCTCCACCTCCTCGTTCTTGTCATTCAGGACTTTGTGCTTCTGGATCTTTAGCGGTCTGCTGGTCTTCTCTAGCAGCTCCAGGTACTTAGGATGTGAGACAACTGTCTTGCCAAAGTCTATCGACCCGTAGATGACACTCTGTTCCTGTTCCCTTTCCAAGATCCCAGGAATAATAGACTGAGCTGTCACTCTGTAACCTCTGTAATCCACCACCACAGTCCCCAGAGTGTACAGCCCTTCTACATCCACGGCATTATAGGTCCGCACACCATTGAGATCATTGGTAGGTGCTACATAAGCAGCAACATCCCCACCAAAGTCCTTGTAGTGGTCACGGACGTCGAAGCCCAGACTGAAGAATATATTGTTCCAGATGAACATCTGCATCTTGGTCTCTTCACTGGGGTTGATGGCCATGACATTGCCATCAATGACAGCCATGGCACCTCTTGTTGCTGCTGCAGTGAAGTCACTGTGAACCTGGAGGTAGCCAGAAAGAAAGTCAGGTGAGAAACGGATAACATCCTCACCACACCTCACTCTCAAAGCTCTCTGCAAATTTCTCCTTTGCTCCTCACCTCCTCATGGCCCTCCAGCAGGCAGGCAGGTCAGCTGACTTTTGCTCTTGTGAGCCTGGCCAGTGGCTTGGATACAAGCTCCAGGAGCCAGAGCATTAGGGATCACCAGGGCTCAGTCTCATGAGCTCTCTGTGGAGGAGGGTTTCCTTTTAATCGTGTTCCACCCCTACCCCTGCTCCTGCTCCTCCTACCCGCTTGGAGGAGGACTGGATCAAACACAACAGCAGAGGACTAAGAGGAGACCATCTCATGGTCAGCTGGGAGACACGGGGTTCAAGGACTACAATTCTTCCCTGCAAAGCTGGGAGCAGAAGGCAGATGTTGGTCAAGCACTGGAACAGGTTGCCCACAGAAGTCCCGATGAGGGTGGAGTCCCCATCCCTAGAGGGGCTCAAGAGATATGTGGACATGGCACTAAGGGACATGGTTTAGTGGTGGGATTTGGTAACTGAGATTGATGGTAGGATGTGATGTTCTCGAAGGCCTTTCCAACACAGATGATCATATGATATGCGAGAGAGAACAAGACTCCTTAGCTCACAAATAGGGACTCCCATCTTGCAGTTTCTGAAGGACAGCCCAGGTGAAATGTCTAGGTGTGACATGGGCAGCAGTGAAGGGGCTGTGTAATGGAAGTTGCCTGCAGATCCCAAAGTTACCTTGAAAATGGCTCGTTCTCTCAGCAGCCTCTCAGGCAGGTTCTTGCGTGGCAGCTCTCGCGTGGTCTGCAGCTCTTCGTTCCAGTCTCTGGTCTGAAAGAGTGAAAGTCTTGTGGTAAGCAATGTGCTGTGGGTGGGTGCTGGCAAGCCAACATTTCTCATTTACAAGGGAAAGGAGAAGGAAAGAATTCAGGCTGCCATGATGTTCAGAGGAAAAGAATTAGCATCAGGATCACTCCTCCTGAGTTGATCTCATTCCACATCCATATGGGAAGGATCCTGCTAGTCCACGTTACTCAGCACAGTTTATCTGAAATGCCAGATTGCCAACGCCAGAATAACCCAGCGCAGACCTGGTTAGCCAGCACACTGCAACGTGGTCACCCCACAGACACTGCCTACACACAGCCCTGGCAGTCCAGCACAGTGCACATCCTGGCACATTTTATGCTATGAGGCTGCAACTGACACCCTTAGAAAAGTCTGCAGAGAGACATGAGAGCTTTTCCAGACGTGACCAGAACAGAGGAACACTCTGCTGCTCGCAAGGAGCAGTGGTGCCAATCGCAGTAGGGACACAGGATTTATAAGTACTTAAGCAGAAATTGCTGAGACTCCCACATACTCAGGGAAGTTGGAGCCTCAGCAGCTCAGCCCGCCGTAGTTAAAGATAGCGTTGAGAACAAAGACTCAGGCAAGTTTTCCTTGATGTGCAAAACCCTTTCAAAATACCAAAGGTCTACTTGCTGGTAAAAGTTAACTGGTTCCCAGTGCAGTGAAGCAGTGAGCAGCAGGACTATTGCTAGGGTTCTCAGAGAGAGCTAGGCTGATACCTGTCCAGGTATGTGCTCTTCATAGCCCAGCCTGGAAGTGTACGCATCTTCTGCTCGGACACAGTCCATGGCATGTTCTGCTTGTGGGGCTGTCCAGCTGTACACTTGGAAAGGAGTTGCTATCCTCTCAAAAGGATGTCTCTGAACCCTAATTGGGGAGTGAAAACAATTAGACATTTTCCAAAGGAAGATTTCTTTCTATTCTAAGAGAATTTTCCCTCAGCTGCAACGCCAGTTTCTAACAGCAGAACAAGACCAAGTCATTAAACATGCAGCGACACCCCTTAACAACTGAGCTGGCAGAATCTCTCAGCTGCTATCTACAGAATAAACTGGGCTCTCCTCATTCTCCTGTCCTCAGCTCCATCTCGCCAGCACACTCCCCATTCAGCACAAAACAGGAGCACACGCAGAGGATCACCACTCCCAGCCACCTCTGTCAGACTGGCTCTCAGCTTTCACTGCAGTCCGTAAGGGCTATAAACAAGCCTATAGCATCATCCACTAATGAAGTAATGGCTTAGGGGAAGCTTGCTGTAATCTGTCTGCTCTCAGCAGGTGCCAGAGTCTCATCTGTATTTACTTCTGGCCCAACAAGCAACACAATATAATCATTTTTAAATGGCCAGATAGTCGCTGTGGTGACTGGGAGGCCACTGCGAATTTGCAGCCCTTGTATGGTGTCACTTTCATCTTCCTAATGAGAGCAGAAGCAGAACTCTCGAAAGCCACACCATGTGCCTGTCAATTTGCATCCTGCTGAGCTGAGGCAGTTCATTAAGCGGACTCTAAAGAATGACAGGCTTCTGCAAAGGATCCGCTGTCCTGGAGTAGAATAGATGGTCCCTGCAGCAAGGACAGGAAAATAAAACAATCTATTATTGCTCCTTATTAATATGGGAGCAAAAGGAAATTAGAGGAAAGAAATATGCATAAATGTTTAAAGTAATCGTTCTCACTCCACTGTAAGCCTGTGCAAAGCCATCATCTGTTAGGCTTCCTGATATTTTATGCTTCAGTTTTTTTGTATTCAGAGCAAAGTGATGAGGTTATCAGTCTGACCCTGCTGCAGCACGAGGCCTGCTCTGCATCAGCTGCTGCTGAAGACAAACCAGCCATGCACCCTGGCCTCACCAAGCAACATCACATCACCAAAGGTGACTAGAGAGGAAGAAGTGCTGTACCGTTTCTTCTGCAGAGCAGAGAAGTTTTTTTTGAAGGTAGGGCTGATCTGGTTAAGCAGTTCCACCAGGGAATGACTGAGAAAACTGGGGTTTGCAGGCTTGGGATTGAAGTTGTACGCAGTAGACCTGTAAGAGAAAAGAAACGTGCTGTCGTTGTAACTGAGACTGCCAGCTCCACAGGCAGCCACGGAATACAAACTGCTTTTTCCACGAGTCAGGGTAACACAGAACACTTCCAATTCATAAAGGGACAGAGGGCAGAAACGTGCTGCAGTTTTGTTTTTCTCCAACACAGTCACTCTTACATTCCCAGGCACTGTGCAGGAACTTTGTCTCTCACAGACACTATTTAAAAAAAAATCCTAGTCAAACCTGTGCCCAGGTCAGGAAGTGCTGGCAGACTGCGCTTTTCCTTTAGGGCAAAACGAGCTGGTTGCAATGGTCAGGAAGGAATTCCCTCCACCACTCAAAGTACTGTAATTAGTTGATGTCATTATGGGATGTTTCAACTTTCCCTAAAGCATCAGGCATTTATCCACGGCAGAGAAGCGGTACCAGGCATAAGTAAACAGCCCAATCCAGTAGAACAACTCCTGCAAACCCCATGTGAGCAGTGAATTGAAATCAGCTGCTTTCCACACACACAGAAAACCATCAAAACAAAAAAATCAAGCAGCGTGTTTCTTCGCATGTTCTTTCCCAATTGGGTATTACAAGGTCTCTGCTGCAGGGCAGGACAGAAGGATTGCTGGTTACTCACTGATTCAAGTAAAATCCTCTAGTGGATGCAGTGATACTGACATGTCGATCCTCCACTGTGATGACATATAAATACATGAGGTCTCCATGCATCTTCCTGTTACCAGGTGGAGGGTTCCAGCCACTCATTGTCAATACCTTCAGGCACTGCAAAGGCTACAGAATACAACAGAAGCAGTTCCTGTCAGTAGGAATTAATACCCTTGAGTTACAGAGCCATCTGATGTGCAAGCCAGAGTCCTTTTACCTGCTGCCTTTGCTTGGTTCCACAAACAGAGCTTACAAAAAAAATGGTCTTTACAGTATAGCCTTCCTCAAGCTACTTGCAGTCCGTTAATCTGCCTCAGTTTGCAGCTTTTCACACGTAAGACACAGGTAAAAACAGATACCCTGGGCCTCTGGGCTGCACAAGGCATGCATTTCTTGCTGTACTGGTTTTCAAATGGCAGCTTCTAAAGCCGGAATCCAAGTGCAAGGGCATGGGAAATCTAAGGATAATCTGTACTGATCTGCAGATCCTGTCTCCAGGACTTTTTAAAGCAACGCAGCTCTCCCTTCACTGCTTCCCCTCCCCAGCAAGACTGGCCATGTTATGCTCTGCAGATGTCCAGACTTTGCATCCAGCGTTTTGCACACTAGCTCTTGGACTTTATTCTCTTGGCTAAGCAGTGCTATTCCAGCACTCATTAAGCACCAAGCAGAGCAAATCCCAAAGTCCACCTCAGCGCAGGTTTCAATCCCTGAACACATTTTCTGCAAGGTATATGCCGACAGCTGTTGCAATTGCACAGGAGAACTCTACCTTCCAGTCTCTGTTCTGGGGCTGAAGGGCACACAAGGGTCTCTCTTTGCTACCTGGCAGGATATGTTCAGGAGGGGTGCAGTCAATTTGTTCCATTTCAGTACCTTTTTTCTTTCGTTTCCCGCTGTCTACAATGGAGAAAGATGGAAAATCAGTGCTGAAAAACGTACCAGTCCATCCTTCAAGCAGAAGTTCTCAGAGTGTTTCTCTGCACTCCTGAGTGAGGTGGGCCAGCTGATTGTTACACTGTGTTTTAATGAAGCGGGGAGTCAGGGGAATGAGAACAGTGACCACACCATATAAGCCTTTTTGCCCCATACCTCCCAGGTCTCCTTCAGTGAAGACACTCAGGAATGACAGAGAATTACAGTCCACACCATTGAAAGCATCTGAAGGGTCAAGACTCTTCAGAAGGTCCCGAATGTGACGCACATGTATCCTGGCCTCTCTCACCGTGTACGGCTCTGATAAGCAGAAAGGGAGGAAAGAAACTGGAATTACACAGATGCTTACTGCTTCATCGCACAGTTCTCAAAAAGGAACCACGAGGAAGGGCTGCAAGGTGGCCCAGAACCACTTCCTCCCAAAGGAACTTGCCTTCCACCACTTTCAGCAGCGAGCCCTCCTGCAGTCCTTCAATAGTTTTCAGCTCAGCAAAATTGTCAAGGACATTGCCATCCAGTTGCAGGGAGAAGCAGGTCCGATGGCAGGTGTCCTCACGGTCCATTAAGACTTGGTGGATCTCTTGCACCATCTCTTGAGGAGAGACCTTAAGAAGGGAAAACCCAGCCAGTTATTCTTAGCCAGCTCACCCTCAAGCATGCATCCAATGAAGACTCAAGAGCACAAACACACTAGGGACATCTCTGCTCTCCTAAAAACACTCAGCGTGTCAGCAAGCTCCAGTGGCAACAGGCATGTAGAGCTGCTCTGGAGTACACACAAAGGTGCCACTCTGGCAGGGTCAGCACCCACAGGTGCCTCAGCCTTGCGTTGTGCTGACACAGGGCAGGGAAGGAACAGAAGGTGAGGGGAAACCTGGGGCTCATCCCTTATCCATCCACACGGCATGTCTGTGCTGAGGATCAGAATGACGTGAGAAGCGGCCATTTCCTACACTCACCTGCAGTGGTGCACGGTGCTCACCACTGCATGGTGCTGCCCCCCCGGGCACGTGAACACACGGCTCCAGCCGCACAGGATCCATGCTGAACCTGAGGTCCCGGGCTGCTCCCCTGCCTGCCTGCCCTGGCTCCAGCACCACTGACGTTGCTCTCAAGCTACGAGGACTCAGGGTAGTTTACATAAGCCACTGTAAACAACGTGGCCTGCTATTATTAGCCTATTCAGACACAGGGATTTAAAGGAAGAAAAAAGCTGCCCGAGATACAGCTAGTTCCATGGGGGATGCAATCTCACTGTTCTCTCTACTGGCCCTGGGGAGATAAGGCTTCCTTCCTGCTGACTTCGGACTCAAAACGCCTCCCCCCACAGTAAAAACACCTCATCCAAATGGTTTGTGGTGAAGTGCGGAGCAATCGCAGAATCGCTGGGCACGTCAAAGCCTGTCCTGGCCCGGCAGCACGCGCTGCGGCCCATGTGACAACACTGCTGTGTGCAGCAGAGCTCTCCGCGGAAACGAAAAGGGAGCTGTGCTGTTCCCTTGATGTTCAGGCAAGTGTGTGCCTTCCCCAAACAGCACTGGCACATGTCACTGTGCCAAACTCATCTTAGCCAGAAGGTGCAGCATGCCAAAAATCCCTGGGCAGGCAGGAGGTTTTCCCTTCCTCAGTCAGACCCTGGGGTCATGTTTTCACATCCCTCCTTAAAAACAGCCCAGAAATAGGAAAGTCCTTTCCTTGGTGCTCATCTCCATCCCTGAGCCCTGCTGAGACGAACACGGGGCAGCTACACCCTGCCTAATTCCACTTCCCACCCGCCTCTGTCCTCCCAATGCCTGCACAGCCTTTGCCAGACAGCTTTGTGCTCACATCACCTACTCTTTTCTTTCTCTCTAAAAGCCACTGGTTCAGCAGCTTATCTCCTGCACCCTCCACGCTTCGCTGTCTCCCTCTCCACTTAACCCCATCATGGAAACAACAAATCAGGGACCCTGTGCTCTGCCCTCTGCCTCCTCTAGTTCTGGGGGTTGTGAAACTCGCTCCATGTCCAGCCCACAGCCTGGGTCCCTCTCCAGCCCCCACTCATCCCCTCCTGGCTGGCAGAGAGGTACCTGCAGGGAGAAGGGCTCTATCCCAGGTGCACAGATCTTGACAGTAAATCCTGTGTCTTGGATGACAATGACCTCCTGGTCGTTCCCATCTTCCCCTGCATCAGCCTCCTCATGTCCGTTCTGCCTGGCATCCTTCTCACCCTTCAGGCTCTCGTGGGGGCCACTGCCGTTGACAAGTGCCACGCCAGGTGGGTGCTCTGGAGAGAGGGACAGCGGTCAGCACACCGGGGAGGGGAGGATGGCAAGCAAACCAGGGATTAAAACCAGGGGTTAAAGGCAGTTAGCATTTTGTTCTGCAGTTAGTGTTTACTGGACACAAGTGCACCAAACACTGCCCTTTCCTTCCTTTGCAATATCAACACCGTCCCACTCGCCTGCAGGGTTTGCATCTTCCACAACCTGTGTGGAGCAAGGAGGAATGGAAGCGGGAGGATGGTGCAGCTCACAGCACATTTGGCTTAGACTTTACAAGTTTCTTAATTAAAGAATGGGTGTGTGGCGCTCTGCAGCCAGAGGCAGCTGTCCCCCTGCACCAACACGCTGCGTGGCTCCAACGCACCTCCACAGCACAGCTGCTCAGCTGCAGGCAAAGCGGTGTCACGTGGAGTGCATTACTGCACCCGCAGCTCCACACCCTGCACACAACAAAACCGCCCTCCACATTTCCAGAATACCCTGTGGATATCCCACAGGGCCAGGATGAGGCTTCGCCTAAGCCCCTGCGTTCAAGAAAAAGGTGATGACACTTTAAGTGTTCACTTAGATGCGTCACAGCGACAGGGAGCTCTGCACCTCCCCCCCAGTTTCCGCAACTGCGTTTGTTTTCTTTTGAAGTAAGGTGGAGATGTCTGAGATGAGAAGACTGAGGAAGCTGCAGGGCTCCCACAGCAGCCTGCACCCACCAAGCTGGTCTGGGACCACTGCATTGTTGCCCCTGCACGTGCAGGGAGGAGCCCTGCTGGAGCATCCCTGCATGGAGTACAAACTTCTGCCACACTGCTCCAAAGGCTGCCAGCTGAAACCCATCTCAAAGATGGCTGGCACAGCTGAACTGACACAGAGTGAAAGACTGCACGGAACACCAGGAAAGCATGCTCATTGCAAGAGGCAGCAGGTAAACACAGCTATCTTCAGCAGCTTCTGCTGCCTTCAACATCTCAGCAGATGCTGTTCACATTCCCTGTCACTTTGTGTAAGTCCCCAGCGAGAGCTGTTCATTTCTTTGGCAGACAAAGCCACGGGCAAGCCAGGCACAAGGCAAGGCTCTGGGGGACTCCATCCACACTAGGAAGGAGGGAGAAAAGCTCCACACAGGAGTGCCCCGCAGGACAGCGCCTGAAATTCAGAAATCACAGCCTGTGCCTGGAGGTCAGGGGACAGCCCTCGGTGACAGCAGGAACAAGCTGCAGCTGCACAGCAGGGAAAGTATCAGGAAAACAGCAAAGCCAAATGCTGAAGAGGGGAGGAGGTGGCACAGACACCGCTTCATGGGGAGCACTGAACATGTGCTGCCCCAACCTGCATTTTGTACCTGCTAGAAAGGCCAAGGGAAAGGATTAGATTTCATCCTTGCTCCCAGACAGCAAGCACCCAAAGTGACCGTGCTATTTCAGACCCGGTGCTATTTACAGTGAGGCTGCAGGTGTGTGTGCACGGCGCGAGGCAGGCGGCTCAATGCCCAGCCCCTGCCTGGTCTGAGTGCTGCTGAGCACACATGGTGATGGAGCGATCATGGGGAGCATGAGTTAATAACTCTTTAGCATTCAAACATCTTCTTAGCCCAAGTCAGGCATCAGTTCTTTGATGGCCATCAAAATCCATTGCTGCAAGCTGGTCTGGTTTGAAGGTTGTGGGAAGTACCAGTACCAACAGCATTCACTGCCTCCAGTCTTCCTTCCTTATGTTTAGTAACATAGAGATAAAAAAAACCTGAAGACTAAAATGCTCCCTTTTTCATTAATGAGTTTAAGCATGCATTTCTTGGTACTAGCCCCAGTTGCATTTCTTGGTACTAGCCCCAGTTGCATCGGGGCACACAAACCCCGCCCTGCTCTTCCCAGCGCTGAGCAGCATGGTTCCTCCTGGCTGTATAGGGCTGAGCTCCAGGTGCACACACCAGGCACAGAACAGACACGGAACAGCACTGAACCTGTGTAACAAAGGTTCCTTTGCATGCAGTACAGCTATAGTTTCATGCAACAGCTCCTGCTCCTTTGCTCTGGCTGCAGGAGTTGGCCCACATTGCAACCAGCCAGTCATCAGTCACAGAGCCCATCCTCATGTTTGCTAACAAGAGCAAGGAGAGTAGCACAGGCAGTACTCACCACCCTCCTCATCCTCACCCCATGCAGACTCTCTGATGGAACCTCCCCTCCCCACTCCCACCACACCACAAGCACGCGTAGCCCCCAGCCCTGCACACAGGGCCACCAGAAACACAAAGCACAGCCAGGCCCCACACTAAGCACCTAACAGAAGGAGCTTCCTCTTTTTCCTCCTCTTCTGCTGCTTGGATTGCTGCACTGCAGCTCTGGGGTTCCTGGAGCGCACAGCCCCCCTCCCAGCAGCCTTCTCCCAGCCAAGCACAGATGGTGCAGCCACGCCGTGGCCAAGCAGGGCCCCTCCGGTCCTCACTGACTGTGCCGTGTCAGGGCTCTCCGAAGAGGCAGCACGCTGTGACCCATCGCCCAGCAGTGAGGCTGTGCCCGGCCTGGGGCCCGCTGTCCGCACGCTGCAGGTCAAAACCCCACAGGCTGCCCCAGGCCCCGCACCGCACACCACAGCACCGTCCTCATGTTTCACGTGGCGCTGGCAGGCCGCAGGCAGCACGGCACAGCCCAGCGGCTCCAACGGCCCTTCCTCAAGGTCGGCGGGAAGGACGGCGGCAGGGAGCGGGGCAGCACCGCCAGCTCCAGAACAGCTGTCGCCACAGGCTGCGGCCACCGCGGCTTCGCCCTCGGGCAGGGCCTGGGCACATTCGAGGCGTTCCTGCAGGCCTCCTCCCGCCGCTGCGCTGGGGATGACATCGGGGAACGGCACAGAGCCCCACGAAGCTCCCAGCGTGTCCACAGGGCCGGCTGCACTCGGCGGGGCCTTCAGGAGGGGTGAGCGCTCATGGGGCAGGCTGCAGCCGCGCACTGGGAAGAGCAGCTCGGTGACACGCCGGCAGCAGCTCATTGCCGCGCTGTTTCCCATGGCTCCGGCAGCCCGGCTCACGGCACCGGTCAGAGCAGCGAGCTCTGCAAGTCTCGTCCGCACGCACCTATTTAAGGCCCCACCAGGCGCACGGCAGAGCTCACCTCCCCGCTCCGGATCTGTCCCACACAGTCACCGTGATTCCTAAAAAGTCCTCACACGTCCCCTGGGCAGGGGGCCCAGCGCCGGCTCAGGGCCGCCCCACACACACGGTCTCCTCGCAGCCCCGCTCCAGACCCGCAGCGCCCTTCACCCACCACGAGGCACAGAGCAGCTCCCGCAGCTGGCGGCCGCGGCTCGGTCACACAGAAGGATGTAGGGGTGCGCCTCCCCTGCACGCCCCTCAGATGTGCTCTGAGAGCGGATGCCCGCCGAGCGCCCCGCTCCGTGAGCTCGATATAAATAGACAAGAGCTGTACCGAGCGCTGCACTGGTGCAGCATGGGACAGGCGCCCCGGCTGTGCCAAACTTGTTGGCAGGGAGATGCACTGAGCTACAGGAGGTGGGAGGCTGCGGGGCGTCTCGGCTGGGCTCGGCCGCCCATACTGAGCAGGCGGCACAAAGGGCCTGGGCAGCTGCGGCCAAGTTTTCCCAGACGCATTTTCTGTCCTCTCACACTGCTCCACCGTATCAAACCAGCCATAAAAACACACTGATGGCCTCCTCCAGCCACTCCTCTCTGCTGTTTCTGCAAATCCCAGCAACCGATGCAGGGATTACAGAGCCTGAGCCCTGTGCAAGCAGTGAGCGCTGGGGCCACCTGTGCACACACAGCCCCTCTGGAGGGACACCACACGTTCCCCTGCCGAGCAGCACAGCTCTGTCCTCAGCAACGATCGCACTCCCAAAGCCAGAACAGAACCAGGAGGGCAGAGCTCATGGAACCAGCGGCCAGGGCCTAACACCCAGGAGGAGATCCCCAGCGGGGAGCCCCAGAAACACTGAGGCTGCCTGCAGCGCCTCATGCTCCGGCACGGATCTGCTGCAGAGAAGAGCGACGGCTGGCTGAGAGCAGAGCGAGGGATCTAACATTAAATCGCCGACTGGTCTCTCTTCCTCTGTTTAAAGAGCAGAAAAAGGCAACAGGAAAAATCTCTCCCACTCGAATCCTTTCAAGCCCTCGGAGTTGCCCTCCCAGCCAACAGAGAAACCTCAGCTATGGCCAATGTCCTCCTCTCAGAAGAGCTGCTGTCCTCAAACAATTCCACAGCAGGAGAGAAGCTAACCTTGAAATCCTGGTAATGAAGTCTCTGACCTCGGGAGCTAACATCAGGTCTCAGGTTACATCCGCATCCACAACTGAAAGTATTCCTGATATCTTTGAAAAAGTTTAATGCACGGACAGTGCCAACTCTCCTGGCCAGGAGCACAGCACAGCCCAGGTGCCCGCAGGTCCGAGCTGCCCCAGGCAGGAGCTCAGTGCAGGACAGGGCAGCCCAGCTTGGGTTACATTTCAAAGCAGATCATCTGAAGTACAATTTGTTGCAATTAATAAAATCACTACGTTTAATGACAATACATCATCACATTTCAGCAGAGCTTACTTCACCCCATAATAGCCATGTAAACCCAGTCTGATGGAGCAGCTTTCACACCCATCAGCTGGAGACGCACTGGTTCCGAGGAGGAGGAGGCCACGTCCAACAGGTGGCTGATGCTGTGCAATAGCTCACACGCAATGATCCGCAGAGATAAAAGACACTGGGGAAAAGCAATACAACGCCATCCTGTATTAGTGATGCAATGGGACTTAATGATGTAGAAATAAGACTGCCAGCGTGCCTTGTGCTCAGAAGGCACACAGCAGAACAACTAAGCCACCCATACTCAAATGGGATTATGTGCACCCCTCCCACCCCCACCCTCCTGCTCTGTGCAGCACTGACCCAACCGCAGGCTGACACCGCAGGAGCACCGAGCAGGGCTGTGCAGCAATGGCCCCAGAGGGGTTCCTTTCCGGGCCCCACGTGGGAGGCAGCAAGGCTCCTTGTGGGCAAGAGGTCTGCCCTCTGCTCCAGGTGCAATGGGAGGCTTCGCTGCAACCAAAACCAGAGTGAGAGCACTGCAGCATGATGGCTTTAGCACAAGAAGGCTGCTGCTGGTCTAGCAAATGCAAATTTAGTTTTAGCTTAATAACAAATTAATCAGAATAAATAGCTTACTGAATCCAAGTAAATTGACTAAATGAACAGCCACAGTGATCACAGATGGCCCCCATGGAAATGTTTTGGTAGGAGAGCACAGCTTCCCTCACCTCCTAGAGGAAACCACAGCTTCCCAGAGACCTGCCGAGCTTCCTCAGCGCAACAAGCGCTCCTTTTAATAAGAGCCCACAGTGAAGGGTTAGAACTGCTCTCTGGCTGTCATTAAACTTCAGTTGGCTCTAACCCACCAGTGGGAAGAGCTCTAAGCACTGCTGTTAGACCTCAGCAGCCCCACACCACATTTGCCCAGCACAGGGAGTGCAGTGAGGCCGCAGCCTGTCCTGAGAGCCCATGGGGAGCAAGAGGGGCAACCACTCGGCATGAGCATCCAAGCAAAAATCTGGCCACATAGACCTAGACAATTTAAGCCATATTTCAGACTGACTCCAAGGTCTGTGGCTTTTTGTGTTTTTACCAACAACATTTGCCTCGCAGCCCTGGGGCATTCATGGGTCTCACAGCTACAGCACTTTGAGCCACCAGAACACAGCATGTGCTGCATCCAGCACTGCCTCACTGGTTCTCTGAAACGAATTTAAGGCCATTCATAAGCTTTCTGTCTGGCCAGAACTTCTGAAACATTGTTCTGAAAGCAGTGAGGTGACTGCTAAAGATCACTATAGCAGTTCAACCAACACGAGCTGGGAGCGAAGACTAGACTGGAGGCAAAGAGCAATGATTGACACCAAAAGAAACACCAAGGTTACAGCTGAAGCAAAAGAGAAATACAAACTAAAAACAATGCTCTGGTTTTAAACCATGCCCTTACTTTAATGTTACTTAGGCACCAGGAATCGCGCCTTGCTGGACTCTCAGCTGGCCTTTTCCCTCAGACTGCTCTGGTGCTCATTTCTGCTGTGTGGGTCCATTTTCCCATCCAAAGATGAAGGTTCATCACCTCTAGAAGTGCATTTAAGCTGATTTGTCACAAAAACACCAGATAACCTCTTGTCTTGGAGTCAGTTAAAAAAAAAAAAAAAAAAAAAAAAGCAAAATACAGAAGAAAACTCAACTGCCTAAGGAGACCCAGCCCTGCCCAGCCCCACACCACAGCAGATGCACCTCCAGAGCATCACCACCACCCAACAGCCATGCAGCATCAGCACTGTGTGCAAACTGCCCCACGGACCGGTTTTACTCCTCAAATGCAAATAAAGAAACACATGAACTTCAGACCTTTAAAACTTTAAGAAATAACAGCTTTCTAGTACAACTAATGCAGCATGATGCAGAAAAGCAAGCAGGACGCTGCCAAGTTCAGTCATTTACAGACTGCTAAGTCAAACAGTTCTCTGCAACACAAAGTTGCTTTTATTGTGCAGAAGGCAGCCATGTGCCTGCACCTCTCTGTGTGCATATTCCTGACCTACTTCCACTTTCTAACTGGGAAACCCAAGAGCAAAGCTGCTCGGGGATAGCTGAGAGCTTCCAGCTCTCAGCATGAGCTCAGGGCCACCCCCCAGCAAAGCTGCACCAAACACCACCCCTTGCTCAGGTCCCATTCCCATCACATATGTGCTGCTGTTATCACAGTCCTCTCCTCTTCTTCATAGCAACAATCCTCTCCCTCCTGCATGATGGTCCAGTTCTCCCCCTGAAGTGTTACAACCGCCTATTAGAAAACCCAGCTGTCAGCAATTCAACCCCTTCCAAACCATAAGCAAACCTCCAAGGTCAGGCGACAGACAGGGCCGGCAGATCCCCTGATTAGGAATCTGAGTTCTGACTTTGTTGCTAATGCACAGCAGCACTGCCTCCAGAGCAGTTCTCCGTTAGTACCTTCATTCTCTGCTCTTTTAACAGGGAAGGTAAATGAACACATAAGTGGACTGGAAAAGGGACAGGGATTTTTTTCTTAGAAAAAAAAAAAAACAACCTCCAGGCAAGGCAGTGACAAGAAGGACTCTATGCCAGGTAGACACACTGCTAACCTGCATGTAAGACAAGCTTGTTCTGAAGCACTGACAACTGCAGCAACAAAAAAAGTCCAAAAGTGCTGCACACAACTGCTGTCTTTTGATCTTGTGCTAGTTAACAAGAGAGGTAACTTAACCCATAACTGGTCTTGCTGGAAATCAATGCAGGGACCCAAACAATGCAGGTACCCAAAGCATTTGTGTATTTCTGTACCAGAAGGATGAAGCAGCCCAGCACGTTTGTCTGTTTGAAGGCGGAGAGGGGAAGTCACAACTCTCTTGCCACTTTAGAGGCCAAAGAGAGCAGACCCCCCGGTCTCAATGACTAACACAACAGAAGAGCATATCCTGTTAGCCAGAAGCCCATCCCCAGTGGCCGCCCCTCTATGTGGCACAGCTGCCAGGACCCTGACAGGCAGTGCTGGGCACATGGGGATGGAGCATGGCTTTGTGGGCCCTCAGCCAGCTCTGCGCTGCCCAGAGCCCTCTGGCTGACACAGGGGAGGGCTTTACCTCCCTCCCCCAGGACCCAGCTCATGCTGAGCAGGGATCACACGGTGTAACTTTTCAACCTGAGCTGTGCTTGGCATCCATGTGAATAAGTGGAGCATGGGGGGCGGGGGAGGCTCTCCCCCACACACTTGAATTCCTGCCAGCCTTAACACCAGTGAACTTTGCTTTGAGTGACAAACTTCAAAAAGTCACCTCATCACCATACAAACGGGGGAGGGAGGCAGCGGCAGTCCCTTGCTCAGCCAGTGTGACCTATGAGGAGCAGCCACGCAGTGCCATGCTTTTACCTTTCTTTTTGCAGGTTACAGAGCACAGCAGCAGGCCGAGCTGCAGAGCAGCGCTTGGGACGCTCACCTGTTGGAGGTACGGCACTCTGAGCCCAGGATGATCCAGAATGCCAGGCAGGGCCGGTGCCCACACCCCGAAGCAGATGCAAAGCGCCCAGGTCAGGGCACAGGGCTGCCCATGTCGCTGCCCCCCTCATTTATTTGCTGTTGGGGCTTCAATGAGTCAAAGCACACAGCATTTCGCCAAGATCTCTCATGAGCTATCTGCTCTTCCCAGGAAATCCCACATATCTGCTTTTGAACATTCTCTGAAATGACAGATTCTTGCAGTTCACAATTTCTGGGCGGTCCAATTGTCTCTCACCTATTACAAAGACACCACCATACTGTGACAGCGGCCCCAGCAGAACTCAGTTTAGAAGAGCACATGAGGAGAGCTGCATCTTTGTGGCCCCAAGATAACTCCCTTATGAGATTATCTCTTACAGACACATACACATCCCTCTGCAGTCACCCTGCGGACACCACCACCCACTGACCTCACAGCAGCCCGCAGAGACCTGAGCTGGGCCAGCAGTAAGGGACACAGACCGTGCCACGGCCACGCGAGACCCCACACAGCGCGTGGCTCTGGCACTACGGGACGGGGTTCGGCACCAGGCTTCGTGCGCAGGGTCCCGGCCCTCAGCCGACCTCGGACACGGCCGGTGCCGAGCGGGGCCGACCCGGAGCGCACGGCTCCACGGCTCCCAGCGCGGCACAGAGCGGCCTCCCCAGCACTCCGCCCAGGCCACACCGAGATTCCCCGCCAGGGGAGAGCCGGGAATGCCCCGACGCCCCCCGCCTGGCCTGGACGGCGCCCGGAGCCCCGCGCCGCTGCCGGCTGCCGGAGTCCGGGGAACGCGGGCCCCTCCCGGCCGCCCCCCACCCCCCCGGGCGCGCCGCGCCGCGTCCGCTGAAGGTGACCTTCACGGGGCCGGGGCTCCCCGTGCCGCCGCGCCGGGACGGAACGCGCCCGGCCGCCCCCACCGCTCCCGGGCTCTGTCCCCCACCCGGCGCGGGGCCCGACCGAACCCCCCCCCGACTCCGCGGTTCCCTCCGGCCACGAGCGCAGCCCCCGCCGCGCGGTGTGAGGAGGCCTCACCGCCCCAGGCCGCCGTCGCGGAATCCTCCCGGACCGCCCGGGGCGCGCCGTCACCGCCGGGACAGAACGGCGGGAGCGCAGCGGCGGGGGCGGACATCGCGCGACGACCCCGGGGCCTTCGCGTCTGCGCCGACGCCGGCCGGGCCGCGGCTCCTTCTCCGCCAGCCCCGCGCCTCGAATCGGCGGCACCCCGCGGCGATCCGGCCCAAGGCGCGGGCCCCGTCTCGGTCGCCCCCCGCCGCCCCGCCGCGGGCCCCCCTCCCTTACCCTTACCGGGCCGCCGCTCAGCCTCCGCCGCTCTCCTGCTGCGCGGCCCCGGCTCCTGCTGCTCTCCGCCCTGCGCGGAGGCCGGCACCGCGGCCGGCGGCATCTCGTCCGCTTTGCTGACCATGGGCGCCCCGCGCCGTGCCCGCCGCGTCCCGTCCCGCCGCGCCGCGAAGGACAGCGCCGCTCCGGCCCACGTGGTGCGGCGACCCCGCTACGGCGCG
>NW_024884900.1:304661-347389 GCF_019232065.1 Centrocercus urophasianus | reverse complement strand
GTGCCGTGCTGTGCTGTGCCGTGCTGTGCCGTGCAGTGCTGTCCTTGTACGCTCCAGGACTGAGGTTGTGCTCAGAACAGCACTGGCAGCACGGTGCATCCGGCACAGCTGTGCGCTGCTCATGCATGTGACTCTTAAGAATAATTATATATAAAGTTGTATGACTTGGGTAGTTAATTATCAAAGCAAAAATAAAGAACAATGAACTTTTCCCGGGATTACTGCAGCCTTTAGAGCCAGGCTGTTTTCTGCCATTACCTGTTCTAATTAACTGCAGCCCTCAGTGCTCACGGTGCACCGGAGTCATGAGCTGCAGTGCAACGGGATGCCTGTGCTGCAATGTGAGCACACACAGCAGCAGCACTGTGCCCTGCCTGAGCCACGTCCTGTCTCCCACGGATGTTTTTGCACAGAATAGAGCTGCACCAACATGAGACCATCTGAGAGGACCAGTTGAAAAGCACATCGTTTCTCCTTTGTTCAAAACCTACACTTGGGCTTCTGGGGCAAAAAGCCATTTTGCTTTTTTTTTTTTTTTTTTTGCTTTTATTATTTTCACCAGAAATGGAGCATTCTTTGCACCTTTGCAGATGGAGAAAAAGAAAAAAATGTCATCGCTCAGCAGCACGTAGGCAGCCTGAGCTTGTGATTACACAACACAGAAACAGCGCATTCTGTGCCTAATGCAAAATTAAACATTATGAAACTCTCTGAGTGATGTGTTTGGTCCCAGGAGGGATTGGTTCAGCAACACAGACAGCGATGCTCATCTCCCACCGCCGCACCAGGCATCAGCAGTGGGAACACAACTCCTGTGCTCCAACAAGCAGTGAAACCAGGGCTCTGCCTCCACCTCCCAGCAACTGCACTTCCCCTTTTTTACCATGGGAATTTTCCATTCTGATTAAATTGCCTCTTTATCTGCACCTTCCCTCTCATTTTGTCTCTCCAGCCCATCCTCCCTGCCTCCTTGCACTTTTGTTTTTCATTTTCTTCTTTCACCAACACAACGTGCAGTTGTACACGTGTGTCGGAGAAAGAGGAATGGGGAAAGGAGGGGAAACAGAAGAGAAAACAGAGAGAGCTGGAAAAGCACTGACATGGGACATTGCTGGAAACATGCTGGGTTTCAGCATGCACTTAAGAACCCGTGAGTCACCACACCTCTAAGACCAGCTCCATCGGTTGGAAAGCCCCTTTCACAAAGAAGAAAAAATTCCTGTTCTGCTGCAAATCTGTGAACTCTGAGTTCTGTGCCCGAGGGCTGTGTGGTGGGGGCAGTGCTGGGCTCTGTGCCACCATATGGGTGAGGAGTGGCAGAGCTGTGCTGCAGGACCAGACCAACCCAAACTGCTGCGTCCCATCACTGTGCTGCACTGCCTGCATCTGCATATGCAATCTAATGAAAAATGTATGACTGTTAAACACATGCATATGTCATAATTAAACACAAACAATCATTTCCAAATAACTGTTTACCACATTGCATATGCCGTTCTGCAATTAATCTCAATGACTCTTTCTCCTTGCACATGAGCATGGAGGCAGCTCCCGGCGCAGTGCCGGCATCACGCGGTGCTGCACTGACAGCACTCCCTGTCTGTTGCACAGGTTGGAGCTCTGTCAGTGTCAGACAGATGCCTTGTTCTCTGCTGTTTGTTCTGAGAAAGCCTCAGAGAGAGATTTATAGGATGAGTGCTGTTCAAACATTAATCCCAGGAAATTCAGTTAGGAAAAAAAGAGGAGGAGAGGTGAAAGAAGCAGGAGGAGCTGCAGTGAGGGATCACCACTCCCACTGCCCTGAGCCCCCTCCCTGTTGCACACCATCCCAGACCCTCAACCCACAGCGGGGCCATTCTCACTGTCTGGAAACCCCTGGTGCTTTCCAGCATTGAAGTGACCCCTGTAATGGAATTCACACGAGGACAGCGAGCAGACAGCACAAGCAGAGAAAGAGGATTTCATTTCTGTGTATCACATTCTATTAGCATCAGAGGAAGGTCTCTATTACACCGACTGCTTGTCTGCAGAGAGGGCACGCTTAGTAAATTGAAACTGAAATCTGTCTGTAGAGGAGATGGACACGGCTGTCAGCCACCTCTCCCTGCCCGCTGGGACGCACAGCTCAGCACACACCTCAGTGCAGCCCACAGGACAGCGCAGAGCTCCACATGCTTCTTTGTGCACAGACGGCTGTGTCCCCAGAGCAGCCCTTCCAAATCCCAGCAGCCCTCCTGCATCCCAACAGCCTGCTAATCGCTAATGAACAAGTTTCCCTGCTAGCATGTAAACGATGAAATTTGGCTTTTATGCTGCATAACACGACTCCATAAACTACCTTGTGAGATGGGGATTTTCCAGGGTATGCCAACGTTCCAATTATCAGCAAATTGCCAGCACTTGGAACAGAGCTGCGTATTAACTCCAAGCAAGTGAACGTTCACTGAATTACTTGGAACAGTAAACAGATCTTTCTGGGGTGTGTAAATAATCCCACGGTATCTAGGAAATTAGAAAGAGAGATTTAAAAACTAATTTGCCTGGGTACAGTAAAAATTTAAAAGGAAATCAGTAGAAGAAGGGTTATTCAGGCAATAGAGCTTGGTTTGCAAATGCCCTCCAGCCCAGCGCTGACCCTTCGCTCAGTGCCACCCCGCGGGGCAGGGGCAGCCCGGGCTCAGCGCCATGCCAGGACGCAGCCCCCCAGGTTGGGGGGAGCTGACAGTTGATGGGCCGCGGAGGAGCAGAAGGCTTAGCACATGAGCAGGGCTCTGGGCTTTCTTTCCACTTTTTTTTAAATTTAAAATTCAGCTCCCTCATCTCTGAGCTAATGCGCTAATGGATAGTCACCATTACCCAACTTCTGACCTAATGGGCACAGTAAATAAGTGAAAGGCTCATAAAATCAGATTTACTGGGCGTCCTTCCTTCTGCTGTCCATTAACTGAAACTATTTATTAGGTTAAGGATACCTAGAGTACAGAGCTGTGTTCTCTTGCATTAACGCCGTCACACCGATATCTCAGCATCCAGGGACTCACAGCAGCTGCTGGGTCACAGCCCCCAGCACAGCCCCTGTGGGCACGGGGCGGGCACAGGGCTGGGGGAGCAGGGGCTGCAGGAACCCCATAAATCGCTGTGGTTGTCTCCTCTGCCAGAGCCTATCCCTGCACTGGGAGCCCCAGCCACGTCCCAGCCATCTGCCTCTGGAAACGGGCGCATCGACCTGCTGTGTGCCATACGAACCCTCCTCTCTGTAGCGGGTTCTGGTGACAGCTGTGTCAAAAATGTATTTTAATTTTTGATAATTTCTTAAGAACCTTTAAAAGAAATGAAAGCTCTGCACCCTGGGCTGACACGGGCAGGGAATCCCTGATGCTGTGCATGAGGACATTGAAGCCCCATGCTGGGAAACCAGGAGGTGTCTGAGGTGCCATGGGAGCACCCAGAATCATTAAGAGTGCCTAAGATTTAATTCTGCTATGACACCTCCTTGGAATCGCACTGCTAATTGATCAAATTTTGCCTGCTGTTATTTAAACTTTCAATAAAACACGGATTAATGGGAGGTGTGATTCTCTGGGCAGAACGCAGCCTCACACTGCCGTGGCAGGTACAGAATAGCAATGCCCTGCACACAGCATCCAACCTGTGGGCACAAAACTAATCACAGTGGTGAACTGATTCCTTAACTGTTCAATGGGATTTTCTCTGCAGTCTCTCCCCCCCAGACCTGGACAAGGCACACAGTGTGCAAAAGAGATGGCACAGAGTGCAGCCGCTGCCCCGCACACGGCCATGGGCTGTTGGCAGAGCTGCGTGCCTGCACTCGTGTTGGCACTCACAAGAGCAGGAATGCCCTTATATGTGTCCCTTATAGTTGTGTTTCCAGCAAATTCACCTCTTGCCTGACAAAGACCTCTTCTAGCACTCAGAATTAAAACCAAAAAGGGGCACTAATGAGAGGAGGAACAAGAAAGGAAGCTACTTTGTATTCTTCAGCAGTTCTGTTTGTTGTGCAGTGCTAAATTAACTCCCATTAATTCATCATGAAAACCAACCTTAGAGAATAGGATGGAACTTACATTTTCTGCTCCTGAATTAATGTTGCATGGAAGCACTTTATTTTAAGAATAATTAATTGAAAACGGTGAAAAAAGTCTTCTAAAGAATCTGAAGTGTATCAGCAGCAAATGGTCACCATCTCTGCTGAGCACTGCCTACAGCACAGCCACAGAATCCCACAGCTGTGATGCAGCTTTCCATCCTCCTCTACCTCTGCAGACAGAAGGCCAAGCTGGGTGCTGGCCTCACGCTGGCAGCAGATCAGGCTGCAATGGGTGCCGGCTCCAGCGGACGCCTTTGGGCATCTCTCCCGGAACGGCTCATTCTGCTACTTCTAAATTTACTTCCTCTGCCACCACTTAAAATTTAATCATATCCTCAGTGACTCACGCAGGAAAATGCTTAGCTGGATGGCAGCTGAATTCAGAACAACAGAGCCACAAACAGCACAGGAAGGGCTGTTTGTTCATTCCAGCATTTTCTCAAGCAAATTCCTCTTGTACTGCTGAGAAATGATGCAAAGAATGCACCAACCTCAGCACCGTGTGTGCGATTTGCTGCCAATGCTCACTGCACATGCTGATGCCTCCCGGCTGGCAGAGAAGCCAACAATCCACAGCTCACAGCTGGGGCAGCTCTCAGAGGGTGCAGCTCACAGCCATACCCAACCCTACACAGCGTGCAGAGGGCAATGGGAACGCACCGCTGCTCACAGGGGAGGGGAAAAAGGGCTGCAAACAGCAGGAGGACACGGGGGAGGACAGGTGGAGTCACTTGTATGTGCTACTTTCGTGGTATCTCCCTGAAAGGCCTGACTATCTGTGGAAAAACTGAGAATGAAATAAGGAAAAGATTTATTGAGTCTCAAAGCCTCCAGTTAAAATTAAATGCGGTGAGAAAAGTGGCTTTCCACATCTAATTGTCTTTTCCCCAGCACCTAGTGTGTCAGTCTCATCTAAAAGCCTATTAATTCTGTAATTTAGTGCCAGCTGGAGCTGCAGACAGACAAAACCACCATTGCATTTTGCTCCCAGTTCATTGACTACCTGTCATCAGGCGCCAGCATTAGGGTGCTCTCCCCTCAAAGACTCCCAGTACTAAAAATTAAAAACTTTTTATAGGCTATTTAATAAAAAATGTGCTGGCACATCAGTTAATAGAATGGATTCTGTGACACTCTGTGTTGGGATTTTAATTACGGCCAAAAATAACCCAGCATGTCAGGAGAGACACAGAGAACCTCTCCCTAGCACAGGGGGATTGGCTCAGAGGTTCCCACAGAGAGACATCATTTATTTGCTTACCGTGAGTTCAGAGTTTGCTCTGAAAGTAGATAGAGTTGGTAATGGAGACAGCAATGGGAAGGCAGGCCAGTAGGTGCACTTCTCACTGCCGTTGTGCAGCAAGTCCCTGCCAAAAGCATCGAGCAGCAAAGCAGGGACAGCACCACCAGGAGCAGCTCCTGAGGCTGGGAAGGACCTCTGCACTCCAACCCTGCTCACCAGCTGCTGTTCCTCCTGGATCATTTCTGATCAACCAGGACACAATTTCCCTATTTCCCTCTGCAACTTAAGCAGAAGATGATAAGAACTTTTCCATTACCTTGCCAGCTGCTCCAACATCCAGACCTGCTGTAAACTAATGCAGGTTTTACAGCTGGCACAACCCAAACTTTGAACCCACTTGTCTATTCTGAGGTGTTTTAAGGAGTGCCTCATCTTGTTCTTCAAGCAAGACTTCTACATAGCTGAAGTTCTCTCCCAGTCACCTGTTGCTGAGCTCCTCCTGGAGAGGTGCAGCAGCACCAAGAACTGCAGCTCCCTGCAGGCAGCCTGCCCAAGCTGTTCCTCACCTCTCTGGATGAGCTGTTAGGTATTTAGGAAAACAGTTTCCCCTTGGCACAGCTTAAACCGAGCAGTCATCTAATTTCCTCTAGAGAAATGTGTTGGAAAAATCAGTAAGATAAATCTGTCATTACAAATAGCAATAAACACCTCCTTTAGCATAGCTGCATATTTAGTAGAAATATCTGAATAGTGACAGTAAAACCCACGATGGCCATAGCTCAGTGCTGAGCACAGGACCCACTGCTCTGCCCTTCCTGGCACTGCAGAACATCAGCACAGCCCTGAGAGTGCTCTGCAGGAACTGCTGGGCCACTGCCCCACTGCTGCTATGAAGCAAAATGTGCAGACACACAGGCACCACGCCAACACTGGTACTCAGAACCAACGCAATTCCCACCTCCAGCATCCAGCTGGAACTCACCCTGTGCCTGCAGGTGGAGGAATGCACTCTGTTCATGTGCAAAACCTCGCTGTTTGCAAGCAAAACAGCTGAGAATCTCATCACTGTTGGACAGGCACAGCTTCTCCTGAAACATTCACTGATGGAGCTGCCCCTGGAGCACATGCAGAACCCCATGTGCAGGACAGCACCACAGAACCTCCCCCAGCATGGTGAGAACATCCTTATCCCCTGCCCAGTTCTTCCATTTGTCACAGAATTCAGCATGCTGCATAACACACACTTCTCAAGTTAAGCATCAAAACAATGAATACAAAGGAGAAAGGAAGTGTTCACTTGCTGAAGGAGAATTACTGAGAGAACACTGTTGTATTACAATGCATCTCCTACTACTACACCATTTGTATTAATGTATTGGAGGCATCTACAAAGACAAACCACAGCCTGGTTCAGAATGAAGAGCGCAGAGATGTCTGCAAAGCACCGCAGGCCACACGCAGCACCAGCTTCAGCAGCAGCCTGGGGGTTCCCAGCTGTGGGCTCCCATCCCTCTCCAGGCATTGGCCTGTGGGCTGCATGCAGGAGTTGTGCATCAGGAGGAGGAGGAGAGCGGCCCCAGTATTTCTCAGGGCATCACCTCGATGTCCTGTTTGCTCAGCCTTAAGGGACACAGCAGCACCCTGCTGCCAGGCAGCAGTGCAGGCATGAGCCTAGACACAGGCATTGCCCACCCCATCCTGAGATCCTGCAAGAAGAATTAATTAGTGTGGATGATAAAGCACTATGGGGAAGGAGAATCAAGGTTAATAATGGATATTAATAAAATATCAGCAAGGAAAAATGAGTGGTTGTGTCCTAGCTAAGCCATCTCCATGAGCACAGTACGTCCCCGTCGCTGTAAGTGGTTATTTCTTGATAGATCAGGAGGGGGAAACAATGGAGAGGAAATAATGCTGCGAGATGGCAGCTCCACGTGCTGCTCTGCTCAGTGCTCTGCTGGTGACAAAGCTGGTGCCACAACAGGAGCCAACGTGGCAGCTGGGAGCAGCAATTATTCTGGAAGCCATTACTGACGTGTTTGAGGGGGGCTCCAGCCAGGTGCAATATCGCCTGCAACGGAGCGGGCAAACTGCGAGCAGGCGCCTTCCCAAGGCACCATGCAGCACATCCAGCACTGGTGGCAGCCGTGCCCTGAGCTTGCCAGCCCAGGCAGCACCAGGCAGAGCACAGGCAGCATCCCAGGCTCAGTGGGCAGCAGCATCATGCAATGTGCAGAGCCCACAGAGATGCCTGTAAAAACCACAGCGCTTAAAATGTAAACTTAAATAGAACACAGGCTGTAATGAATAATATATGCAGGCAAAAGGATCTAGCCTTGGCACAGAGCTGTAAGGCTGCTCTTCGCTCTGCCATTCGCTTGAACTATGCTTTATTCCCACAGACCAGGCTTGGGGAAGGAACCACTGACATGCCGCCAGTTGTCATCCTGCCCCAAAACCTGACCCAGATGTTTCTTCATCACTCCCAAATCCTGCTTTATCACTCCTGTGAGGCTCCTCCCTGCTTGGAGTAGCTCCATCCACACATGGCATCACTCGTCCATGGACCAAGCAGTGCCCAGAGAAGCCCTGCAGGCAGAAGACAGCCCTCTGACTTTAACTACAGACCAATGTTCTCACCAGGGCCAGTATGTGAAGGGCAATAATAAAAGGAACAAAAACAGAAACATCGAGTGCATTCAGAGCTGAACAAAACACATTTTTTCATCTGTTGAAGCCATCAGAAGTGAATGGAAATTCAACTCACCCTTTTCCATCTCCCAGAACAAGAACATTGGACAAGGGGAAATGGTTTGAAACTAAAACAGGAGGGATTTTGATTGAAAGTTCTTTACAGTAAGGGTGGTGAGCATAGGCGGCCCAGAGAGGGGGTGGTGCCCTGCAGACAGTCAAGGTGAGGCTGGAGGGGCTCTGAGCACTGATGGAGCTGTGCTGTGGGTGTCCCTGTGCACTGTGGGGCAGCGGAACCTTTAAAGGCCCCTTTAGTTCAATTCCATGGCTCTGTGGTTCTATGAGAGCCCTGCTCCAGGACATTCTGCCCAGAGGAAGCCCCAGAAGTGGACCCGAAGTGCAGCACCACGCACAGTGCAAACTGCTGGCTCCTGCTCCACAAAACAAAGTGTGCATTTATAAACAGTAATCCCTCCACAAAGAAAACAGGAGTCTGTGGTGTTCCATGATTTGTATTGATCTGTGTCACTCCAAAGCTTCTCACCACATGCTCTTTTAATAACTCAGCAGTGAGATGAAAAGCTGCTTTCCTGCTGCCAGAGGAAGATTAATGCATTATAGGGGAGAGAGCATTTGCACTTAATGGGTGAGTTCTAAAAGCTTTGCTGGATTTCTTAAAGCCACTTCTGGAAAGTTGATTCCCATACGGAGAGCTATTGCTTCTTAACTCAGCTGTGCAGCACTGCAGGACTGCCCTGAGGGAGCACAGGGCGAGAGCTGTGCTGCCAGGAACAGACCTTCACAGCACAGCAGCACCAGAGCCTGCAGCACAGAGGGACACGGCGGTGGGCACCAACCCAGGGCAGGACGGCAGCGCGGTGCGGAGCAGTGCCTGCAGCAGGCAGCGCGTGTGGGACGGACACAGCACTCCCAGCACGGTGGCTGCAAGGAGAGAACTCGAGCAAAAAAGGGCTTTGCACAAAGATGGCCATAAATTTCAATGTGTTTACAACAGAAGACTGACCAGAAGAGTTTATTAAATCTATAAAGGATCTGATGTATATCAAACCGTTACATAAAGTCAATACTTTGGAAAGAAGCAGACAATAAATACTGTGCAAGAGGCAATATTTCTATCACAGAGAAAGCAATCACATAAAGATTAGGAGACCAATTTCAATACTGAATGTCAGTCTGCCGTAAGGAGACATTTATTGTTTCTCTGAGTTATCGCAGAGGAGAGAGATAGCTGTAACACTGTGCTGAGCCGAGCTAGCCACGCTATCAAAGTTAGAAATACTTTCACCTTTTAAAAATCATTTTTCTGCTTTGTAAATATAAGGGCATCCTTTCACAGGGCAAAGGGAGGAGCAGCACAGCTACAGCTGCCAGTGCCTCCCAGTGCCCCCTGGTCACAGCTCTGCTTTGGCCTGTGATGTGGTCTCCTTCTTTAATGGAACTGTTTCAGATCCTTTAGCCATGCTAAAACTGCATTTCCATGTTAACACTGCTCTGTAATTAGCACCACTGGATCAGAACTGGTAATAACACCGTCTGCATGACATTGTCAATTACATTAGTTCTGCCACACAAACCACGATGCCCTGCTGAATGCTCTCTGCTACTTTGAACTGTTGACAACCTGCCTCTGATTTTCCCTCTGTCAAGTCCCAGCAGATTGTGTATCTGCTCTCCAATTGACACAGAATGCTTATTACCACAGAAAAAGAAAAAAGAAGAATATTCAAGATTTGTTTACACACACAGCTTCTGCAGCACAATCTTCAGAAACCTCAGAATTACCACTTACTTTGCAGTTCAGCTACTTTTGGTTATGGGAGAAGTTACACCTGGAACAGCCCTGTGCACAGCCCGGCCTCCCTCTGTTTCCTCAAGCAGCCTTCCCTTCCCCTCTGCCCCAGCAGCTCCTCTGCAGCGTGCACTGGGAGCACTCCTGGCTGTCACAGCACTGTGGGCAGCCCGGGGCTCTGGGCACAGGGCACACAGCCCGGTCCTGCAGACGGCACCGGGAGCAGAGCCGTTCTCCAGTGCCACCGTCATTCCATCATTATCTCCTTTAAAAGGCAGAAGTTGAAAATGAGATGCAGAGCCAGTGGCCCCTTTTGAGCTATGGTTATTAGCTATGTTGAGGATGAAAGCGGTATGACTCCCTAGATAAATACACAGTTCATTAAAAGTGCTCCGGATCACTATATTCTCCTGATCAAAAGCCTAAATCACACGGCTGTGACATTAAGGAGCTGTGCTGTATGTGGAGCTGAAACAGGACAGAACCTGCATGCCAAGAAGGGACAAAGGGGCAGTGGAAAGCGCAGGGGTACAGGAGCAAGGGATGTGGGAGCACAGGGGTGTGCAGAGCGCGGTGCCTGGCGCTGCAGAGGCAGCAGGCTGCTTCTGAAACACTGAACACGCAGAGGCCCCACAGCGCACAGCCCCTCTGTGCAGATGTTGGTCTTCCCACTGCACCCATCCCAGACCACATGGCAGGAAGCGCAGCACCCGCAGGACAGCGCCTGGGGAGCACAGCACCCAGCATCCCCTGCACCAACGCCAACCCAGCAGAACCAATCTGCCCACTGCTTCATTCTGAAATCAAAGTGATCTTCAACACAACGCCAGGGCGTGCAGCTCAGCTGATCTGTGGTGCTGCAGCCACATTCGTCACCAGGACAGTGTGAGGGAGCCATGTGCCGCTGGCTACCGCCGAGCCAAGGCACTGCATTAAAACTGCCACTTGCTAGGGACTGCCCATGCTTTTCATTTTCCTGGGCAGGTGCTCATGGAAAGGAGCACACAGAGCCAGGCCAGCATGGCAGCCCTGGGCTGAGGAGCGGCACCAGTGTGAGCCCTGGGCCGTGTCCCTGCGTGCACCACTGCTCTGCAGAGCTCTGCTTGGATGCAGCAGGAGAGCTTCAGGCTGCCCTTCCTGCTCATCCCTCTCAGGGAGCTCTCATGTTGGCACTGACAAATTGAATGCAGCACTCCTGTGACTAAGATGGATGGCGGGTGTAAGTGATACCCATAGAACAAACGGCTGATCTGTGTATTCTTCCATTCAGGATTAGGCTAATAAGATGTTCATTTATGGATCTATTACTCAGTCATTTAACTGCCTGAAATAAGAGGAGCAGGCGAGTTCCACCATCCAGGCATTGATTTCCATCTTCTCAGACTACGTTCTAGCAGGGGGTTTGCTAAGGTAATTTAGTGGGACGGATCCAAACCCTCATTAAGCAGACACAGCGCTTTAAGACACATCAGAGGAGCCAGAGATGTCTGAAAGATTACAGCAGCTGTGTTCCTCCCCATGTTTTCCCACCCTCCCATGTTATTCTACAGATGCAGTGAGCACTCACACTCCTCCAGAGAGAGGGAAGTGGACCAGAGGGAAAACTCAGCTGGGCTGTGCTGGGGACTGGCAGCCGGTGGTGTGCAGGATGGCACCGTGGGGCTGTGTTAGCACTGGTGCTGCTGCTCTGTGCCCCACAGGCATCATTACATGCACAGCCTATGCTGCTGCCAGCACAGCTCAGCCCTGAGCTGCATTTTCCACATGCCTACAGCATCTGTGTGCAGCTGGAGCCAGGCCTGCTATTGTCCCTTCACAGTGCCCTGAAGATTTTTTGTTTTGTTTTTGGTGTTCTGTCCCATTCAGGATCTCCTGCTGTATCAACACCACTTAGAATTGGAACAGCATCCCCAAACGCCACTCACTGCAGCCAGAGCCATACAGAACACAGCTGTGCTATGGGGGTTCCCAGGCTGGTCCCAGCAGGCTGCCGTGGTGCCAATACAAATGTGACCTGCATGGCCTCCGACCACTGCAGCACTTCCCTGCAGCTGTGCAGGGCACCAGGGCCAAGCAGGGGGACCAGCTATGTCCAGCAGAGCCTGGAACAGCTGCAGCCCCGCTCCCACCAGGTGCTGCAGCAGTCCTGCTGCCAGCCACGCACCTCTCCTGCTCCTGAGGCCCCAGGTTGCAGCTCACCAGTGCTGCCCTGCACAGCCCATTCTGTTCCACTGCTTCCAAATGAGTGCAGATGACTGAGTTGTAAACTCGTAAAAAGCTCAGCCCCATGTTAATTTTTCTCTTTTGCATTTAGGAGCGTATCTATTTTTTTTTTTTATCACAGAATAGCATCCTGCTTGTGCAGCCTGCCATCTTTGTGCTGTGCTGAGGGTCCACTTGAGCTCAGTGCTGACCCCAGGGAACACCAAACAGACGGACACCACCGCAGTGCCTCACACCTCCCACCCGTTACCCAAATGCAGGGTTTGCTCTCACCCCCAGGCAGACGCTCCCAGGCCACAGCTGGGCACACAGCCCTGCTTGTTTAACTCCATGTAAATGGCACTCTAATATTCCCCTTAACTGCTGCACTTAGACAGCTTCTCCCTACAGCTGTTAATCATATTAAAAGGTATTGGATACATAATTTCCTTTAATTACATAAAATATTGGTGGCTTCCTTCCTTCGGAGCGCTATGCACAGAGCGCATTTCGACAGCAGTCAGAGAGCTCATAATTGTTGATTTATGCCCTAATTGGAAGACACCTGCTTTCTTTTTTCTTTTGATTTTTACTTTGAGTCCAAAATTATTCCGCACATGTCGTCATTACATTCATCAATACGTGCTTTGTCTTCCACAGATCCGCCTAATTGCCTTTCTCATTTAGACAACCCTGGAGTTATTTGCTAATGAACACCGATGCAGCGCAGAGGATTCACACGTGGTGCTGTCAGCAGGTGGAGGAGCAGGGAAAGGCGCTGAGCGCCCGGCCAAAGCACACCGTTCTCACTGGAGGCCACAGCCAACACCACAAGTGCCTGCAGAAATGCCTGGGAGGACAAAGTGAGGGAGAGAGCACTCGAGGCAGTGATAAAAGGAAAGTTTAAAGCTTGTATTTAGATAAATTGGCTGGAAAATTTGATCCACACCATCTTTCAAACATGATTATACAAACAGAATTTGCATAAATATTATAATTAAAATTCTGCCTATAGCATAATAAAAAAGGGAAAATAGTATTAAATGATCAAGGCATTTGAATGTCTGAAATATCACCGTGTGATGTTTCATGCTATCCACTAAATAAGTAATTTATTGCAAAACCTATCAAAGCAAAAGGAAATTAAGTCAGATAAGGCCGCCTTTTATTTTGTAGTTCAGTTTTGCAGAGAATGCCATTACTTTCAGAGCACGTTCGAGTTTTTCCAAGGAAAAAGCTCCAAGAATTCAGCACAGGCCCTGCGACACGCATGGTGCAGCAGCCCAGCAGTGGGCTCCGGCCACCATCAGCCCCCATCGGGACAGGGCACGGCACAGCTGGCCGCACATCCACCAACATCCCCACCTCCAGCCCATGCAGTATCACTCCAAACGGCGCCCACAGGACCACAGGACATTTGCGGCATCAGGAACATCATGGCTCAACAGCACAAATAGAACTTTAAATGGAATTCTTATCAAATCAGCCTCTCATCAAGATCGCACAATGTCGCACACATAACCTTTCAGAAGCTGTGTGCACGACTGCAGCAGGAGGTGCAAGCAAGACAAGCTGCAGTGAGACCGCTGGGCACCCTGTGACGCGGCGCAGCGGGCGTGCGTTGTGCTCAGCACGGTTTGGGCAGCAGGTGCTGGGCAGGATGTGAGCACACAGCTGGCAGGCAGAGCAGAGCCGCAGCCTGGTGTGCGGCACAGACACGGCTCGGCTCGGCGCCGCGGGTCCGTCCCCACCTGCAGTGTGCAGAGCAAACTGCACGGCACAGCTGTCTGAAGGAGCTCAGCCCCAGCAGCGGCGCGGGCGCCTGTGTGACAACCCCGAGAAATATTTCTGCAATCATAATAGAAGGGATGATGGTAATTAGGCCAGCGTTTTGCACCATGATGTTCTTGAATGCCTACAAAAATACAATATTTTCAGCAAAAGATGATTGAAAAGATTATTTGCCTTATCTAAAATAAGTTTTTTCCCAGCCTCAGCACATCTGTTACCAGAGTCCTCGCGGACGTTTGCCGCGCTGCCACTCCGTGCTGTCTGTCACTGTGAGAAGGGCTGAACAAGAGCCCCGATGCGTTGGTTCTGTTTGGGTTCCTCTGCAAGATGTGCGCCAGCGTTGGCATCAGCCCACGGATGGACTGGGCCCAGCACCGCAGGGCTCAACGCACCCCTCCCTGCACACACCTTCAGCACGCGCTGCCACGCTGTGCGCGCCGGGTTCCTGGGACACCTTCAGTGCAGCAGGCGAGGTGCGAGCTCAGACACTGCTGGCGTTAACCCCGCACACCCCACAGCAGCCATGCTGAGAAGAGCTAGAATCAGATGATCTCCAGTAGTAAAGGAGCTCTGTGCTTCAGAGCTGACTGGTGAGCAAATTTCTGCAGGGGCTCCAGGTGACATTTCAAATTCTGAACGCTTTTCCTTTTGCAAACACAAATCACCTTCTGAAATTACAAGCAAATAAAGCGGACTTCCCAGAAACTGGCAATTTCTGTGATCTTTAATTGCTCTATTCTTTATAAGGGAAGAGAATGATCAGTGGTCGAGGGAAAAAAGCCCTCCCAGAAATGGATTTCTGTATTTCTCCCTTTTAATCATCGATGGGAGAAGAGCAGTGGGGCAGAGATGACACTAATTCTTGTTGTAAACTACTCTGGGAACGTATTTTGCTCAGAGCCATTAGCAGAGGAACACATTAACAGGAACAGCCAATGGTACGGCACAGGCCAAAAGTACACGAAGGTCTGAGTCCTTCATAACAGCACATTTTCTCCACATTTCTCACCTCTTGTTATGAGACTCTGAACGGGTTCGTGCCTCTCTAGGCTTTTGGAACCCTCAGGAGAGGAGGAGTCCCCAGGAACGGCTCCTGGGCTGAGCCCTCCTGCAGCGCCCGCTCCCAAAGGCACCCAGCTCTGGCTGTGCAGGTAATTTTGCTCTTAATTAAACAAATGCCACAACGACACCGGGGAATTGGCAGCTGCAGTCTGACCAAATAAGCATTATACCTCTGTTAATTAAAAGAAAAACTCTCACTATTTCCCTAATGAAATTTCCACTCAGATAAGATGGAACAGTATAAATTTGCAAAGCAAGAAATAACCCAGGAAGACCAGCAATTCTGCCAGTGTATCTTTCTTGCAGAAAAATACTTAAGCTAACAAGGAAAAATGAAGCTATAGACGTTGCAAAACAAAATCAACATTGACTGATTTTCAGCTTGGCTCTGCAGACTGCTGATCCTAAGTAACGACTAGCAAAATGCATCCAAACTCCCTTTACTCGTTTGTCCTATGCTGTCCCTCCCGAAGTGACCCTCACAGAGCCTTCCACACTGGGCAGGGAGCACTGAGGGCACTGCGCCCACCCTACAGCCTCACCACCCATGGGACCGCAGCGCAGACCCCACAGCAGCACTGCCCAACAGGGCTGTCCTGCCCCATCCTGCCTGCAATGCAGTGATGCAATCTGTCCCTTTTTTCTTCTCTCTTTTTCCTTTCTTTTGTTTCAGCTCTTTGCTGCCTCACAATGACCTAGTTTTGCCCACAGAGGAGCTGTGCTCGCCTCTGATGTTGGTTTCCTTCTTCCCTCTCATCTGAGCTAACCGATCCCAGGATTGCGGGTTCTCTCAGGGTTCAGGTTTTGCACTGTTTACCTGCACTACAGTCAGTACAACGAGCCCACGAGACGTGACAGGGCTTTTTGGGTCCTGCTGAGCAGAAGCCAGCCAACAGCAAGCACTGCAACAGGGCAGTGGCCGGTAGCAGCACTTCCCAGCCCCAGGTCCCCCCATTAGTCCATGCAGTCACCACTGCCACGTTTGTTGCACACATTTGCTGTACTTTTGCATTATTCTCAGTGATGTATTATTTATGAGAAATAAATATTAATCAATGTCAATAAATATTCATGCACCTATAAAAAGAGAACGGCAATAAATAATGGCCAACAAGTGACAGCATATGTCCTTCCACTCGGAGAGCTTGGCAAACAGCATAAATATCTCAGCCAGACGCACACAAACACAGCCTGACTCCGGGTCTCAGCCGTAACACCCGGTGTAAACACTGCTACAATCAGCAGCAAAGCAATGGCTCCGCAGAAGCACAGCGACGCGGTTAAATGGTGACCCAGGGGTGGAGCAGGACCTTCTGCTTCTCCTGCTGCTACGGAGCATCGGCACAGCCGACCCGTCCCGGGACGTGCCGCCGCAGCAGCACTGCCCGGCCGCCCCTGCAGGCGGAGCGGCTCTGCTGGGCCGAGCTCTGCGGTCACGTCTCAGGCACCGTTTGCGAGCGGTCCTCGCCAGGCTCTGCCGCTGGCACCACCCGGGTCTCACCTCCTGCACGAAAAGTCGCACTGATGTGTAACCCCGTGCTGCACAAATCAGTCATACAGCAGCACTGGCGCTCCACACGCAGAGCCGCCCCACTCCGCACCCTATTAACATCGCTGCAGAGCCGGCGAACGCCGCGTTCCCGGTGCGCGCGGCCCCGCGGAGCCTCCGCGCAGCTCGACCGCCACGCGGGGAACCGAGCGACTGCGACACAGGAGAGCAGCGGGGGAGCCCGCAGGAACACGGGGCGGCAGGAGGCGGCGCGGATCGCCGGGCCCTCGGACACCGCGCTGCGATTCGCTGCTGCACAGCGCCGGACCGGTCCGCAGAGGGCAGCAGCATCCTCAGCCCCTTCCTCGCTTCCCGCACCACCTCTCACCGCCCTCCGCAGGCAAAGCTGCTCTCGTCGGTTCCTCTCGCGCCCGACAGCCACCAACTATTCTCAGCCCAGCCGCCTCACTCATCTGCTGTTTCAGGCTATGAAAATAAGGGAAGGTGTGTGGCGGTACTTGTGCAGTGCTGCGTTGATTCTTGTCACCAAAGATTTACTTAAGGGTGAAGAAGAAGGAATAATCGGGGGTGAAAGCACTTGGAGAAGCTGAAAGCCCACCAGGCATCTGGGGAAGCTGCCACTGATCAGTATGTGCCACCATATGCTGTCATAATTTCAAATTTCCTGTGTGTCTCTGGGAGCCTCCGAGGGCTTTTTGTGCTCTTAACTCAGTTTTGAAACTTGTGGCTGCTCTCATCAATAAAAGATTTGGTTTACTCACTGTGGCAACCATGTAACGAAAAACAGGCGCAGCTACATAGTATTTCTCTTCAATTACTATTTGTGGGGTGAAAAAGAAGAATTATTCTGCATTGTTGGAGCAGAATGAACCACCTACTAATTACAACCTTGATTTTAACTCGGGTGATGTTGCACAACATTCTATTAATGAAGTAAATACTATTGCAGGCTGTAACCATTTTCCATGTGCTCTCCCCCTCTCCCCCCAGGACAGGCATATCTCAGCTGTGCATTTCTCCTCCACAACATCCAGTCTGGAGACACAAAATGCTTTTGCTCAGAATTCAGGGCTCTGGGTTTTCTTCCCCAGGCTTTGTTCTCCAGCACCAAATTGTTTTTGTGACTTATGGGCGCAGTGCGTGAACCCAAGGAACGCCGACTGCTGTTGTTCATCCACGCTGCTCTCCCACAGCCCGCTCACCTTTACTTTAAGCATACATACACATGAATGGATCTCTGCTGGGCACTGTACCTGCTAGCAAGTTTCCTGATGATCAGCCTTAATTCCTGGCAGAGTCCGATGCTCAAACCGCCCCAAAAAGCAGCAGCACACAGAACTCCCCCACCCACAATGGGGCGTTAGCACTGATTGGGCTGCACGCTCATGGTGAGCCATGCAGGAGGCTCCAGCACCACCATATCATGCACAGCTGTGCATTCAGCAGATCCCCTGCTTTATTTGCAGGAGTTCACTTGCCAGAGCACTCAGGGGAAGAAGGGGAGGCTCTTAGCAGATTGAATGCAGTCAGCTAAACAGAGGCTTTCACCGTTTACCGCATGAAGTTCTGTGATTCTCTTCTCTCCCTCCTTCCAGCACCACGGGCCTGGCAGCACACTGGCACTGAAGGTTGCAGCCCCCAGGCTGAGGGTCAGCCCCAGTGCTGCCCCCAGCACAGCACAGCTGGGCACTGCTCCCGCCTGGCTGGGCTGTGAGCCCATTGCTGCCAGCACAGAGACCCCAGGTGCAGCTGATCAGAATCACAAAACCAATGTTTCTAGTGTTGCAAAGCACCGTCTTGCTGGAAACAAAACTCCATTGCCAGCACTGAAACTAATAACTGTATTTTGAGAAGACTGGAAATAGAAAGCCTTCAATCTGTCTACTTGTACTGCTTTGGCTTTATTGAAGCATGGGACTGGGGGATGGGGCTGGCTTTGAAACAGTCCCTTGTTTTGAAATTTATTCTGCTGTTATTTATCATTCACATCATTGGAGAACACGGCATGGCACTGAACAGAAGTCTGTTCTGTCAGTATATTAATATTCACGTAAAATACAACTGAAGGAAGCTCTGATTTTATTGAGCAGAATGACTTGTGTGCAAAGCCAAGCCATTTAGAAATGTTAATAGTCCTGTAAGCCCGATTCCTCTTTTGTTGTGTTCCAGTTGAGAACAAAACCTCATGCCTGCCAAGCCTCCACAAAGCCAACTCTGTTTCAACGTTTTTAGAAGTGGACTGAACTTCCCATCACGTCCTGAAATCTCCATCAACTGGTGCCGCCACGTCAGCGCACCCATCAGCTGCTCGCGATGCTCACCCAGGCCATTCAGGGAAATAACCATTTTTACAGAACTGTGAGAGTGCACCAAACTCCCCAGTTATTGGCAGTCGCAGCCTGGCTGCCTCCCACAGCAGTGCTGCACGATGGGAACAGGGGGTCCAAGATGAAACTGAAAACAATTAAAAATGTAATTGCACGGCTCTTGTATCTAGGAACTGACCAAGGAAGGTCAGAGCAGGGCGATGGGGAGAAGCACACGGCTCCAGCTGCAGCATCACTCTGCCAAAGGAAGCACACAGCAGCAGATGCTGCACCCCAGGCTGAGCTCACAGCCCCATAGGAGGCCGTGTGCCCCAGCCCCACAACTGGAGGCAGCGGTGCTGAGCGGGTCACAGCCCGCAGGGACAGCCATCCTCCTCCAGTGCCTCCCTGCATAGCGAGCCAGGGAGGGAAGCATGGCCCTGGTTTACAAAGGCAGCCACTCCAGCCGCCCAGATCTCTGTGCCACTTCACGGCAGAAGGAACCCAGCCAAAGCTGCAGCCCTTCTCACTGCTAAGGACAAGGGATGGTGGGAGAGACCTTGTCCCATTTGGCATGGCAGCTGCAGAGACCGATGCCCATATGGGTTCTGCAGCTCTCTGGAGAAACTGCCCAGAGAACTGACAGAGAGAGCAGGGGAGATCCATTTCCTGAGGCAGCAAACATGTTCAACTATGCTTTACTTCATAAGATACATGAAATCCTCTGACAGCAACAGTAGATGTTTATTTATTACACGTACCCCACGCTATGTAGACCAACACTACTGCCTTGCACACTGCCCTGCTCTCAGCAACTGACCTGCCTGGGGACTTGAAGTTCCTAATTCTACATAATGCAGAAGGTTTCTAATACAGATTTTTATGCATACAGAACCCTAAGAAATACTAATAACGAGAGGGGGAAATCCAACTGCCTGTTCTGATGGTTTGAAGCACAGTATAGATTAATCGCAGCTCTCCAGTGTTGAAAACCAACCCAAGAATACATAATCATCATAGATAACTGCTGAACAAAACAGCTGTTCAGGCCCTATTACATATATTTATAGCAGTGACAATTCAGAAAAAAAAAAAAAGATACTGCTTTACAGAGAGTTAAAAAGTGATGCAATTTGCAACACACACACACAGGCATTAAACAACCATAAAGCTTCCCTGCTGCATTGGCACGGTATTGTAATATATGTTGGCATTATGTCAGGAAAAGCAGTTTCCCAGACTCAGCCACATTAATGTTCATCCTAATGAACTCTCTGGAGGAACTGTCATAAATGACAGAATATCATAAAAGAGCTTCGCTTCCAATAAAGGCCAGAGATAGCACACACAATGATTATATTCAAGGGACAAGCTCTGATCTGTGATGTTCCGAGGCAAGGCAGTGATATTTCTGGTTTATCAGTTATTCATTGGGTTAAGCTTGTTCCTTTCATCTCTGCAGAAGCATTTGAAGTAGGAGTCATAGTAAAGAACTTTAAAGATGTCCTCTAACGTTATTAGAAATAATAATTGAAATAGTTTTCACCTGACAATAAAGTCAATGGCTGAAATTATTCAAGCTTTTAGAATCAGATAATGAACTAAGTTTCTTCCTGCTGGTAATCAGCTCATTTGGTTGCAAAGATCTTCTTAATAAAGTCAGCTTGATTAACTCCAGCCCAGTTGAAGAAGGATGCTGAATGTTGTGCACTTAATTTTTTAAACAAAAAGTGCACAGTTACTGGGAAAGAGGAAAAGACGGGATCACATTTTCACTGGGAACAGCTGGCATACCTGCTCTGAGCTAAGCAAGGCTTTCTAAATAGTTCACATGGAGATGGAAGGCCCCCACACCACAAGCGTATAGAACACCAACCCACAGCACAGGAAGGAGCAAACTGACACAGCAACTTCATCACTCCCACGGCCAGCAGAGGACGCGGCGCCTCGCCTCTGCCAGCAGCCCGGGGCACAGCACGCGCTGCAGCGATAACGTGGGTTCATCCTCCCCTCTGAGCACCGGGACGACACGCAGCAGCGCAGACGGGCTGCTCCCCCACCTCCTGGGCTCTACCACCGCTCTCCAGGGATACAACCCCTCCTACTCTTTCTTTGCTTTCTTCTCTGACTCCTACAAAGGAACACACAACGCGTGCTAATACCCCTCCTGCGACTTCAGAGCCCTTCAGCAAGCAGCAGCGTCCTCATTTAATGACCTGGCCGCCTCTCTCATCCCAGCAGCTTCAGCACGCTACAGTCCGACACAGCCAAAAGACGAGCGCGTCCCACAGCTTACCTGCCAGAGCCGCCCGGCGCCTCAAGAGCCTCCGCTACGCATCTAAGAGCGATTAAAGAAGAACCGGTCACCGGCCGCGGCGCTCGGACGCGCCGTTTTCATCACTGCCTCGAGGCACCGTCAGCGCTCCGGCCCTCACCGCAAAGAGCCGCCACCAAGGAGCACGTGGAGCGCTTCGAGCCCAGCCAACGACAACTCGCAGCGCAGCCCCTCCTGGAGCGGTCAGGTCCGCTTCAGGACAAAGAACCTCCGAGACAAGAGCAGCGCAGCGGCGCCCCGGTCTCCCAGCGGCTCCCCCGCCGCGTGCCGGCCGCCTCACCCGCCCCGCAGCTGCTGGGAGGAACGGAGCGCGGTAATTAACAACGTAACTCCCGTCCTGTGCCCGAGACTCGCGCGGGATTCATGCTATTAAATAACGGCAGCAGGAGCAAAGCAATGAGAAGGCACTACGAAGAGATCAACACTCACCCATCCAAGATGTAGGCTTGCAGAAAAGCTCCACAAAAGGGGGATCTCCAGGACAAGAACCGTCCTCGGTGGCAGTCAGCTCTTAATTGAGCTCTAAGAGGAGCCAGGCTCCACCCCCCTCGGGCCATACAGCCGAATTCGCCTCCACCTGTGCTCCCAGGGCTGAGGGTCCTTTCTCCAGGTGCTCCAACGGTTCAGGCCGTGACTCAGCAGTTCCCATACAGCACCACCGCCTTTATGCAACCAGGCTGCTTTACCGAATGAAAGTATATCAGACTCTGAAATCACAAAGCTTTGCAGCCTTTTACCCACATAATGGTTTTCAGAAAACATTCTGGTGTAAGGGCTAGAGGAAAAGCATCCTTCACTCTCTAAAAAATGCCTTAGAAAGCAGATGTGAGAGAAAATTGACACCTTTTAAAAATTATACCTGCTTTGAATGATCTTCTTATATAATTTTGTTTCAGTAAGTAAGGTGACGCTTGTCATTATTGTAAAGTTTGTATACAGAGTGCCATTTATCAGTGAGTTTCCAAGGCTCAGGAGGGGAGCACCACTCCTTGCTGTCCGAGCAAAGGCCGTTTACTTTTTACCAATTCTCTGCAGTGTTCTTAGTGGAGTTGGACCAGGAAAGCCCCCCAGTGAGCACAAAAAGAAAAAGGATTCTTCCCACATCCACCAAACGGCCTCTATGTTCAGAGAGAAAATTTCAGGAGAGAAAACTAGTGTGATGAAAGGTAATTGGAAAGCTGCTGGAACTGGGTTAGAATGACTGTCAAATGAAGGAGGGCTCCTCCCTTCTGCCCTGGCTCATTTTGCAGTAGTGTTATTCCAGGAATTCAGTATTGAAACGATTTGTTCTTTTAATTGGGTTGCGCTGTTTTTAATACAAGCACAAATACCTACAATGCTGATACTGCAATATGCACTCATGTCTCTTAGACAACACCGCCATACCAATTTCCTCCTCCGTTTTGTGATAGGCAGCATCGGCTGCCTCCAGTGTAAGTCCCTTACACCAATCACCACTTTGGCCTTGCTTTGATGTAGCAATTACATGGATGGAGACATCACCGTGAGAAGCAGCAGAAATGAATGAGCAGTTCAAGAAACAGCCACAGAAAAGCAGCTGGAGCAAAGTCTGCAGGCTGAAAACATCCAGCGGCACACACTGCGGCTCTGCATTCCTCACAGTTGTGAGGAAAAAGAAAATTGTTTGCTACATCTTTTGGAGGACAAAATTCGCTTTTCTCTCATTTGCATTCCCCACACAGACCTTACAAATTGCAGCAGGCTGAAGGTGACAGTGCTGCCCAAGATGATGCAATCAGGCTGTGGAGCTGAGCAGAGCCCACTGCTGGGCGCCGTTACCGCTGCTCTGGGTGCTCTGCTGCACAACGGCCGTGGGTCTGAGCACAGCACAGGGCTGTGATGTGCCAAGCAGTGCTGGGACTCACCCCCAGTGCCCACCTCCTGCACACTTCAAACACCGTTATGCCTCAAAAGCTACTTTCAGGATTTGTCTCATGCTCACAGATGCTGTGCTGCTGAGCAGAAGGAAGGTGGTCTTGGCCAGAAGTCGCCGTGGGGTCACAGCTGTGCAAATCTCTTGGCATCAGGAGTGCACGGAGAAGCAGCTGTGGCCCACGAAGCAGCAGGTTACATTGACACAGAGCACAAGTGAATATTGTAACGTAAATAACGACCACGTGGCTCTATGGCTGCTATTTGTTCCCCAGTGTTTTGAAGTTTGCACTTACGGTCACTATTTATTTCTAGCCTAAATCCCAATCAGAACTACCCATAGCAATATTCCACCCACAGGCAGCTGCAATAAAATTGATCAGGACATTGACACACACAGATACAAGAAACGAACATGATAAACTGCCAGGAACTGCAAGGAACGCAATGTTCTCTTTTGTAACAGCGCCTGGCAGGGATGGTTATTCTGACTTCGTTCTCGCGTAGACAATAGCTGCTCAAATCACCCAGGAAGCCAAAGCTTCCCCCAGCAGAACAGCAGCAAAATGCAACTTGTGCCCGCAGACAGCGCTGCCCCAGCGGTGTGGGCCGGGGGCAACGCCGGCTGGGCTGCGGGCTGGGGGGCGGGAAGCAAAATATATCTGCAGCGGGAGAATCTTATTGTTTCCCCTACGGTACAAAGCCGGGATTAAGGCTAAATAAAGGAGACCGCGTTCAAAGTCATTCCCCATAGGCCTTAACTTCAGTCCCAGCACATTGAGCAGCCGCGGGCTGCAGCAGCGACGCACGCAGCCCCGGACGGGCGCGTTTCCCGCAGCACAGCCCGGAGACGGAGCAGCCCGAGCAGCGCCCACCGCTCCGCCATCGCCCCGCCATCGCCGCGAGGCACCGCGGGGCGCTGACGGCAGAGCGGCCGGCACGAGGCGCGGGGCACCCGCAGCTCCCGGCGCTCAGCCGCTCCCTCCTTCTGCACGGAGCCGAATCCAGCCCAGCGCTGCCCCTGCAGCCCTGGGCACGGCGCTTCGCTCCGCACTCTGGCAGCCGCCCGTCAAGCTGAGCGACGACACGACAGCGGGGCAGAGAAAGGAGCCGGGCACCGTCCCCTGTGTTTTAGCGGCAACAAATCCGAGCGGAAACTGCGGAGAGCCTCTGCACCCAGGCTGGCCAGCGTTTTTCAAAGTATGACCGACTACAGTCATTTAGAAGTAATGCTACAGGAGCATCAGAAGACCCGGAGCAGTGACAGAGAACTGCCCGTTCCGCCCCATGTGCAAATAAAGGCCGTCAGGGTGATGTCTGCACGCAGCTGCTCAATAGTGAGCACGGGGGACCTCCCCGGGTCAGAGAAGTCTCACCTGACCTACGGTGAACACAGCAGTGGGACAGTGGGGGCTGCACAGCCAGCGCTCAGCAGCTGGTGGTCATCGTGGAGAGAGGAGCGAGCAGATCAATATGCTTTTGCATTAGGTGAGCTGATTATAGAGATGGAGGAAATTACAATCAGTGGAAAAATGAGGTAGCTGCTGTCTGTAAACAGAGAAACATCCTGTTGGCCACCACAGACACAGCGAGGTCTGCTCAGCACTGGGATCACACGGGACTGGCTTTTTGGAGGAGGAAAGTAGAATAAAACAGAAGCAGAAAAGGCATGAAAGCTGGTGAACCCTGAAAATAAAATAAAAGTACTTTGGATATGCTCCTACGTGCTCCTTGCTTCTAGGAGATTGTGATCTTATTTTTCTTCTACTTCTCATTATTATGCAGCTCTTCAGATTAAAGCAACATCCATGAAGTTGCAGTTCTCTGGTGAATAGATATTTTTGTTTCCATTTGCTGGTGTGTTTGGAAGTCAGCCTGCAAAGATGTTCCTGCCAGCTGGGGAATCCCAGAGGACATGTTCCTTCCTCTGCTTTGCTGGCAACCGTGAGGACAAATTATAATGAATGACCTCTTTTCTCCCTCCCTCCTGCACCAGCTGGCTGCCGTACCCCTTCCCAGCCCCTGCCTGCATCCGCAGCTAAAACCAAATCTTATTTCCTAGATAAACAGACTTCTTTGGGCTTCTCAAGATAACGCGTAACAGGGAAAAAACAAACAAAAAAACAGCAGCACAAAGGAAGCATTTGCACAGCCTTCCCTCCTTTAAAAGTTCTTAGTCTGTTGTTTAGAAGCTGCTGAAAAAAAGCCCTTTTCCTGTCTGTTAATGCCAGGTCTGCACCGCGCTGGCCGTGCTGAGCTCCACCAGATCACCTTCAAACAGGGGAAGAGGCTCTGGAATTTCTCTGACAAAACTGTTTTGGAATAAAAACAGTCTTCAGAAACATGGGGGAAAAAAACCAACAACCAGATTCCTCACAGTTTTTGATTGACTGTCTGTGCTAACCGAATTCGGGCAGTGCAGGACGGCCCAAAGCACCCCCAGCTGCAAGCAGAGCCACAGGCAGCTGTTCTGCAGAGCTGCACCAGGCCGAGGCTCCCCCCACCGTAACACCCTTCTCACATGAGGTTTTCTCCATTTTCAGTTGTTTCGGTTCAAGTGGGAATGGTAGGTTACTTAGCAACTGAAATTAAAGTTTGATTATTACATTAATATTGATGCTATCATTGTCTGAATCACGATTCCAGTAGGATGAATGATTTCACTCTTTAAAAATACTGATTCTGGAAAGTAACCAATGTGTAGGGGCTGAGTTCCCACAGTGACGGCAGTCAGCAGAGCTGCTGGCTGAGCTGGGGCAGGTGGAGAGCAGAACAGCAGCAGGAAGATGGGGCTTCAACAGAGCTACCCTCGGCTCGGCGCATGGGCTCAGGATGGCACAGAAACACCACTAATTCGAATGCGCTGATGTCCTCCTGGCACACATGCCTCCCGATGCCAGAGATCAATCAAGTTGTCACTTGCATGTATTGCCACAACCCACAGGATGAACGGGCTCACCTTCCAACTTTCTGAATGCTAAAAGCCCGTAGGAAATTAAGTCCTGATTTTCTTTTTCTTCCTTTGCTATATCCTGTCACACATTCCAGTTAAAATGTTCAAAACTGTCTTTTGGCAACAGCTTTTCACTGTCACTACAGCGCTCATCTTTCTCTGGGAGCTCTCCTGGCTGCATTGAGACTAATTCTGCAGACACGAGCTCCCAGCACACAGAGAACAACGGAAATCGGATTTTGCTGTTAATAAACCTACTCCAACCTGGCTGTGGGCTCAGCAGTAGCAGAGGGAAGAAGGTGCTGAGCTGCTGTAACACCATGGGAAGCACAGCAATGACAGCAGAGTAGCAAGGTCCAAGGCTGCAGTCCAAGTGAGGTCCAAGTGAGGACTTGTTCAAATAAACAGCTGTGGGCACAGAAACAAATGAAAGAACCTGCTTACCTTCAGGCCTCGGGTAGGCAGGGATCTCCAGCAAGAGACTCTCACCTCCACTGCCAGCCCTTTGAGGAGGTCGGGAAGAGGTGGATCCTGGCTCCAGCCCTCCTGGTCATTCAGGTACATTGCAGTTGAGCTCCTCTGGGCTGGCCCTGCCTTCCTCCAGGTGCTTCATCTCTGGTCAAAGCACTGACGTAGCATTTCTGCTATAGCTGCCTTTGTTGGATGAATGCATCCCCCTCTCTCCACCTGAGTCCATGAACAAAGGCTGTTGTTAATTGGTGGTGAACAAGCAGAAATTACCCATCTCCCATGCTTACAACTGGCACCAGTAGCTTTTGTTTACAGAGTTTTATTTGACACAGTGGTGTTTGCAGGTTATCTCTTGGCTGAATTCTGCATATCCTCATCTAAAATCTGCCCTGGTGCTCATGGGAGCACAGCCCTTTCTGGAGCTCAGCCCAGCAGGTGTGGGACACCTCCAGGGTACAGACAGGAGCCTTATCAGGGGGTGCCAGGCTGATGTCAGGAATAGAGCAGTCATGAATGCGGAGCTCCCTTTAAACAAAGACTGACTTGGAATACTTGCCAGATAAAATGCAAGAAATAGGTTATATAAATAACATTCTGTGAAAATTTCATTAATGGTTGTGCGTTGACATATCTTTAAGATCATAAACTTCAGTCTTTCTAATGTTTTTGGTAAGACTTGTAATGAGAAAAGACAATTCTGAAGTCCTGACATTAATAAGTCTATTGTAGAAAGGTCACCTTCCCCTAAGAATGTTTTATTATCAGTGGAGCAGAGTAGCTCTGAATATGTAATGACTTTTATCTGATGATTGCCCTGTATTCTCTTCTAAAGGAAGAAGGCTTCAGATGTTGAAAATTTACATATAAGCACTGAAGTGTTTGGCAGCAGAAAAACAAACTGGTTCAGAGAAATTAATTACAAAGCGGTTATAAAAAACGCATGAAAATTAACTTCTGATCTTCAGACATCTCCAGGAGGCACTGAAAATCACCACAGGACAGACTGACCCTGGGATGCAGCAGGGCAGCACTGGCTGCAGGAACACATGTGCTGTGCAGCTCCTGTTTCTGCACAACTGATCACAAGGGCCGTCCCTCATTTGCACTCTGCGTTACCCCCACTCACACGTAGCAGCATATAAAGGATCAGGGGAGCGCCGAGAAAACAGGAATTGGTTCCAGTTATACCGAGAGCCGTGGTTAACCACTACCTCCAGAAACCGTACACAGAGCCAGGGCAGGCTGAGGGCCGCTGCCCCACGGCGCTCACAGACTTGAGAGATGAAGGGGAAGCCCACGGCCGGGCTGCAGGGAGCACAGCGCGCCGCGCGGGGCTGCTCCGTCCCAGCGCTCCTTTCCCAGGAGAACCGCGCGTTCTACACAGCTACGCCGATGCTTGTTTGTTGCTTTGAGTCATTAGATTATGTTGCACCTAATTACTCCCGCTCTACCAATGAAGGCTTTCCGACAAATGCTGCTTCTGTTAAGAAACAGTTTTCGTATACTGATGGTTTTATCTTAAGAAAGCTTTTCAAAGACCGTATGAACATCATCGTTTGTCAGGGGGCATACGGAGAAGAGTAAGTACATATGTAATCCATTATTGCAAGAAAAAAATTGTTTTTCTAAGGGTGTTGTCTGAGACAACAGCTTTGCCTTGTGGGAAGGCCATTTATGAGGGGACTAATTAAATGAGTTTCGTCAGAGACACTGTGATGCCAATTCATCAGTAATTCAAAGCAAACCATACGGGAAGAGTAACAGAGGATGCAGTGCCGGACCCCGGCAAAACAAGTGGGTGGGTTTGTTCCCTTTCATCTCCTTGCTTGGAAGCAATCATCAGGCTGTCAGCGGTACCAGCAGACCCAGCCAACCTAACCCTAACAACTCCCCTGCTCATTTCTGTCTATCCCAGCCACATGCACTTCCAAGCTCGTTCAGGGATGAAGAACCAATTCACAATTCACTGACCAGAGAGGTGATGGCATCTCACAATTAAGGCTCCAGAACGAACATCCATACACAACCAGGTCCAGCGGGCCCTGTGCCAGAGACAAAGGCTCTCTCAGCATTCCCCACCTCCCACCAAGATGGCCCTTTGGTTCTTTTCACACACCGAGATCTCAGAGAATGGAACAGTTTTGAGGCATGACAGAGAGAGGGGAGGGAGAAGAACCCGAATGCCACGGGGCAGGAGGGGCAGCAACGGAGGACAACAGAGTGAGAAGCTGCTAAGATTTAATCCAGAAACAGGTCTGGGCTGAACAGGGAAGGAGAAGCAAGGACAAAGGCAATTCTGCCTGCTGTAAAACTGTGAGAAGATGTGGCCCTCCTGCAGCTATGAATCAGATTAGCTGAAGTTGGGCTCTTTAGGTGCTTCCAAGCATGTCCTGTGCCATTTGCACCAATTACAGGGCTGCTGTCCAGCCTGCCTTCCCGTTTGGAGCTTAATGTGAAACAGGAGGAGCCTTAATATCTTTCTATGAGGAAATGGGTATTTAATCCAATTTTTCCAAATCCTAATTGCATCCTTATTTTTTCCTAATACTGAACTGATCAATGAGGCAGCTCAGATTTTACCCTGGCATTTCAGCACACCATAAAAAACAGCAACAAAACCCACATCAGACGCAGCGGCTGTTAGAGAGGCTGTTCATTCACAGCAGCACAACTCAAACGCCACATATCACAGAGGGTTTCAGCAACCCATGCTCTGTGGAGCAGGGCGGGCTGAGTAAGCAGAGGAACTGCCTCGTCTGGGGCTCCTTTCTGTTTAACTGCATTGCACTGGAGCCGGTTTGCATTCTCCTTTCTCACCAGTGCATCTTTTCAGATGGAAAAAATCCTGTTAGAGTGGCTGCATCCCCAGAACACAGTTAACTCATGAGTGAAGCAGTGACATTTAAGGTCACAGGCACTGGGGAGTTTGTGTTGAACTGAGCTCCCTCGTGTCTCCAGTAAAGAAGGAACAGCGACAGATTAAGACATTTTTATGGCTTCTATGAAATCTGCTTCATTTTTCAACCTGCCATGGATGAAACATTTCCTTAATGCCTTTTACATCAAAGAAATAATTTCTTTATGTGCCATCATCCCATCTGCTTTCCATTCCCAATCTCTGTTCCCTTAGAAGGCAGAGCATCAATTGGTATTCAGTGAGGAAATTGTCATTACCTTTATTAATTATATCACACTATTCAGCACCTGAGATATGGGAATTACTGCTCTCTGTGCCACACAAGTGGATGCAGATCCCATCAGGAGAGACCAGAAGCACTGCCTGCCACTGTCAGATGCCTTCTGTCAGCACTTCTGTGGTCGGAACTCTGCGTTTGGGGACATTCATTTTTTGTGGGCACAGTGGCAGAAGCACAAAGCCTGAGAAGCTTTCCTAACGCACAGCAGAGCTCAGAGTTGAACATGTGCACCTCACATTGCAGAGTCTGTTCATGTGCTGGACTGCCTTTCTATTATTATTGTTTTAATGGCACCAGCCACAAAACATCTCTAATTTCCAGCTTGTCAGCATACAAAAACCAGTCTGTCTTTTAGTATCTGTTGCCCTCCATAAAAAAATCCCTCTTACCAACGATTCTGCACCGCATACATAGAAGACTCCCCCGCACTACCCAGGCTGCAACCCGCAGAATACAGCAGCACAACAAAAGCAACAAGGCTGACACTTGGCTGTGGAAGTACTGGGCCACCAGAGCTTCTCCCTGTGAAGCTACCAGCTCCAGCAGCTGCAGTGAGGTGTGAAAAACCCCACAATGCATCAGAGCAAAATAAAAGTCAAGTAGAACAGTGCTGATCTGCCATTGCAGCCAGCTGCGTTTCAGTCCCGCCATGTGTTTCTGTAAATAAGAGCCAACCCAATGAAGTCTGACTTACCTTTACTCATTCAGGCCCCAAATATCAAGCACAGCATAATCCATGCAACTGAAACTGGACTGGGGTCTTCTCTGTGACCGCAGGAAAGGAGTGAGACAGAAGTTCCTGCAGTCTCACTGCTTTCGTGTGTCACAAGCATTGGATTTGTGCAGTGTGGAGAGCAGCAACGCAGCCTTAAGACTGACACACAGTGAGGGGGGATGCTGCTTTCTTTTGTCTTGTGTTTTACATGTACATTAAATAAACCTGGGGCAGGACATACCTGTGCAGCCCCATTCCCAACTGCACATTCTGGTTTTGAACCCAGAGATGAACAGGCTGCAATGAAGTGAATTGTTGTGATAACAATAAAAATTCAGAGGAACTCATTATCCTAAATTTAATTGCTCCTTCCAAAATTCTGTCAGACTCATTATGTTGGTTCCCTTTCTGACATGGTTTAAGCTCCTCCAGAGAGCAGCTGTACCGTAGCAGTAATAATGATTAAATTGCTGTCTAAAGCTTCGCTGGCCATCAGAAATAAGTAGAGTAAATTCACACTTGCAGCCACTTTTACAGACAATTATTGTGCCATAATGGCAGAGCTTATGAGACGTCTTTCTGGAGTTCACAAAGCACAGACGCACTGAGAACACAGCCCTGCTGGCACTGCCCACAGAGCTGAACAAAACCTGGGCTCCCAGACATACAAACTGTCAGGAACAGAGCTGCAAGAAAAACGAAGTCTTCACAAGTTCACACGGAAGGCAGGAAGTTTAGTCAGTCACAGGTACGAAGATGGCAGTGTTTTTTAGGCAGTCGCACAGCATGGTGAGAGCACAAAAACAAGCTCTCGTAGCGCAGCCCACGAGGCCTTGTTTAAGAAAACTCCTCAACACACACCCACGTGCATCCTCGCTGCAGCTCAGGGCCCCGGCATGCTGAGCCTGGCAGGACGAGTCATGTACGACGTGCCTGCTTTCAGGGTGTGTTAAACACAGCAACACACAGGTTAATACCATCAATCAAATTTGTAATTAATTTCAGCAACTCATTAACAGGAGGAGTGAAATCACTGGAGCTTCACCAGTTTATGAGCCCTACGGATGTGTGTCCATTTTTCTGCTAAATGGTGCCGTGGCTTTGCTGTGTACACTTACTGCTAATGCAGAGATGCTGCCAACAAGCTGCACAGAACCAGAGCAGCATTCCAACTGAAGTTCCACTTCTGCACCCAGGAGTTAACTGGGACACAATATACAAAGTCAATGCTAACTTCTCCTTAAACTGTCATTTTTTCCACTCAGACTCAGCCAGGCTGCCTTCAGCTGCCCTGGGAAGTCACAGTGAAAGGGCAAAGCTCTGAACTGCACTCGGGGCACCCGATGCATTTGGTGCTTTGAAGCGCCGGGTGCATCCTAGCGTGCCCTGCTAAACAACATGCTGCAGTGAAAAGTTACTCTGAATTATTATTAACAAGCACTGCAACGTTTTAATTAGCCCCGGCCAAAGAGTAGCGACAATAAATTGCTTCTCTCTATGAAATTTCCATTTTGACTTTAATGACAAAAAAAAGGCTCCAGATGACACCAGCAGCACCAAGCGCACTGTGCTGTCTCAGAGCTGTGGTGAGAGCTGATGCACACAGGGTGCTCTGCTGGGAGCTCTGTGATGCCCCATCCGCTGCAGCACGCAGGGCTGGGCCACCCTGCAGCAAACGAGCAGCAAACGAGGCCCTGCATCATCTCGTGTCTGAAAGGAGGCCCCATTAACTCGCATGTTTCTGACAGCTCCAGTTTAGATGAAAATGTTCAGTCTCAAATGTCACCCCCCAAAAATACAAGACAAAACAAAACAAAAACCCCACAATGCTGCCTTACTGTGCCTCACCAAACAGCAGCGCTCTCCTGTAGCCAGGGGGAGTAAAAAGGGCTTCCTGCCCTTCTGTCCAGTCCTCCCCCCTCCTCAGTGTCTCAGCACTGCTCAGCTCTGCACAGCCCGGGCTGCTCTGTGCTCAGCATGAGAAACACACACATCTCAGTGGGGTAGAAGTGATGCCAAAGGATGATTTGCCAAGGCCATTCTCACACTCTGCCTCCACAACTGCAGTAAAAGTTGGACTTCATTTAGTTATATTAAAATTGTACTGGCTTGTGTAATACCTGGCAACTAGGTCAGAATTTGTGCTGCAGCTACAGAAAGGCACATAACTGTAAGTCATGTAAATATCCTCAGCCCAGTCAGCAGCACAGGGATGTACAGCACATTTCTCATTTTAAGGACAAAGCAGATTCCCAATTAGTGCTTAAAAGGAAGCTTGAGTCTTTGATTCATCAACTGAAACAAACTGGAGGACTTCTGCAGAAAAAACCACCACCAACAAAAAACCATCCTAGAATAACATAATACCAACGGTTAGAAACAAGGAGAGGGGAAAAAGGATCTGGGAGGACACAACGGAACACTGCAGCACCATGCAATTATGGTCCCAGTGGAACTGCATCATTTCTGAAAGTTAAGCTTATACATTAAGATGTTCAGGAGGGTAATGAAGACACAGGGCAGCCACATCCCAGGGGCTTAGCACATGTAAGGACAAGAGGATTCACTCCTTAATAAGGGTTTCTTATTATTTGGGATTAGGAAATGGCTCTGCATAACTCATTTATACTTTCACATCATATTTGCTTCCAGGGGGGGACTTTTGAACTGCCTAATCACCATCTTGCTGCTCTAAGATGATCCTGTTGTGTTTTCTGCCTTTTTCTCCCTTCTAATTCTTATTTATTCATTCTCTATACCCTTTACATGAAACAAAATGCCCTGAATCTTAAAGTCCCCTTAATTCTGAATCCCCTGAAGCAATTTTGTCTTGGGGAAAAGCATGAAGATGCTCATGTATTTGTTCCCCCAGCAGCGTTCTGTTCATAGACCTGGAGGAAAACTCCAGTTCCAGCAGATGGTCTGTTAACCCAGCACCTGCTAGATGTCTGCACAGAACGTACTGTCACACCTGTCCCGTAAGCTGTGCTGCACAGAGAACTGCAGACTGCCAGCCACTCTGCAGGTGGGGCACGGCCACACAGCCAGCCCTGACACCGCACAGAGGCGACGTGCAGCCCTTTCCCCTTGTAACGTTTCCATCTTCTGATCAGAACTGCTCCTACACGACACTGCATAAACTCTTCCCATTTCCAAAGGCGCATTGCATTGGGCAACATCCCTTGGAAGATAATACAGCACAAAAGAGTCAAGTGTTCCTGAAGAAAGGAATAACTGAGCCAAATCAGCTCCAAGCAGGCTCCATCCACGCTGTTGCCACCCCGTATTCATCAGGAACAATGAGCACTGGCATTGAGATTCCGTGCTGGTTTCATAAACAGAGTGCTGCCTTTTTAGTATGTCACATTTAGACAGGAGAACAGATTCTGGCTATAAGAAAGCGTCCTTGGAACCTGTTTTTATAGTTCTTGAAATATTTCTGAACAGTTTTCTTATCACGCACGTTAAACAACTCCAGCCTCAGAAGTATAATAACCCCCTGCAAATGCGCTGACTTCTGCAAAGCATAAATGTGAGGCTCACATGTGGGTCACAGCCTAACGAATTCACAAACAACGCAGCCCCCGCACAAAAGGGGAGTCAATGCTAATTATGATGAGGAATCCCAGTGTCTCTTGGTGCAGCTGTGGTGATGCTCACCTGCACACACCACCCTCTCACCTGGTGATTTTAAGGCTAACACCAGGCACAGCGCTGTGGTGTGAAACGTGTCCTCCTGCCCCCAGATCTGCACTGACAGAGATCAGCCAGCCAACAGCTGGTGGTGGGGAAACATCCCATCCTCCCTGTGCATAGCTGGAACATAAGGAAATGCAGCTTCAGCTGCTCTCAGCCAAGCCGGATGCATTTTGGATTTAAAAGAATGTCAAAACCATTCACTGAAATTCTCAGGTGCAAGAAGAAGAGTCCTAGCAGGGAGTGGCTCTGTGCTTCAATCCCATTCCCACTTCCTGAGGAGCAGTTTGAGGCTGGAACTGGTCAGAGAGGAAAATGGTACTCCTGCAGACATCCTTTAATTGTAGAATTATGTTCATCAGCCTTTGAGGCTGTTTCCACAAGTCTGAGTATTACAGACTGCTACCCTTATTTCTGTAAATACTGCTGAGACAAAGGAACGCTCTCCAACCAGACCAGCACTGAACACACCTGTTATGGGATAGGTGTGACAGTACGTTCTGTGCAGACATCTAGCAGGTGCTGGGTTAACAGACCATCTGCTGGAACTGGAGTTTTCCTGCAGCTCTATGACACACGTGGGGTCATCATGCTTCTGTGCAGGTCAGCTCAGCTACAGGTAAGAAACACAGCACAGAGCTAGCAGAGAGCTTCCTCTGCCAGACATACAGCCTGGTGCAGACAGGCGTGCCAGGCTGCCTGACATGGGGGGGGGGAGCCTCATCCTTACGTCCCGAGCCGCAGTGCCACATGTAGCAGGTACCAGGTGTCACTGCCCGCCTAATGCCAGCAGGTGCCTGAGTGTCACGTCCTGCCCAATGCCAGCAGGTACTCAGTAGGCGCAGCCCACTGCCAGCTGTGGGCACATCCCGTCGGGCTGGGATGTGGTGGGTGCCTGCCGGCCCCTCATGCCGCTCCAGCAGCCCGCATGCAGCACTCGCTCTGCGCCAGGGCTGCTGCTCTGCCTGCCCTGCCGAGCTCTGCAGACGCCTTCTGTGTGGGCACCCCATTGCCCCTCACACAGGAATGTGCTGCTGGTGCTGCCGGAGAAACGGTGCAAAGGGTGGAGATGTGTACAAAATGCTCCGCTGGTGGATTTAACGCCGAGCGGTAAAACGTTTTATCCGTTCTGGAGAACAGTGTTTAAACAGATGCTATTAGTGGTTGAATTTCAAAAGTCAACAGGGCTAATAAACCTTTACTTCTACTAAAAATGCTATGAGCCCAAGCCCTTTTTTTCTTTAGGTGTTCAATTAAGAAAGAACACAGAGACCTCTCCCAGATTTAAGACTGTAGTGATCAGGTTAAGCATTCATCCCACTGTGTAAAGAAACAGATTATTGTTAAATAACTCATATCTCAGGAGCAGTGTTACAAATGACCCAAATGGAACTAGAAGCATCTTAAATACAATTTCTTGTCAGATTACATGTGAAATGCTCTGATGACTGAAGAGTTCCTAAAAGGACCCCACGTGTGGTCCTGGAAGGCCTGGCTCCAGCTCTGAGCAAAGCACCATTTCATCTAATTGTTGTTTACCTCAAGCAAGCCCTCTGAGCTACACAACTACATGCACTTCTCCCTGATTTATTACAGCAGTGCTGATATTTCGAAGAGCCTCATCCACCCAAGAAGCAGAGGGAAACCAGTCATCACCCAGGACGTGGGGGAGGCATGGAGTGAGTGCTGGCTGTGAGTGCAGGCTGGGTAAAGACCCTCTGAGTGTCACCTCCTCACCCAGAAATGCAGATGTCCTTAGTGATTCTTTCAGAATGAGTACATGTGGGAGGGGGAGGAGACGGGGGAGTCGGTCTCATCGCTGCTACTACAATGCAGAATTAAGACAACCGCCCATCCATCATCTCCTCTCAAATCCTCTCTGCTCTTCAAAGACAACTGACAGCTCACAGCCTCCTGCTGCCCATCTTGCTAAAATATTAAAATATCAATGAGCCCAAGGTTCAGGTGGCTGCAGACATCCAGAGCAGGGAGTGTGCAGCACAGAGATAACACTGTGATTTCATTTTGTTGGTAACATCACTGGATTCCCCATCCCCTGCTCTGTGACATCCCGTTCTAAAAGCCAGACTGAAATTTACAACAGCAGCAACAGCCTCTGGTGTTTGCAGGGGTAGGAGGAGTGCCACTGTGTCGAAGTAACTTTACAGCATGTGGAATGATCACCAGAACCTGGAAAACCTGCATTGGCATTGGAATGCCAAGCAGAGTCCTTGGTGCTCCAAGCAGGAGCCTCTGTACGCCAAATCCATCCACAGCAGTTTAATGGGTATGAGAATTTGTGCCCTCCTCTGCGTACAGAATTTGGAAAGTTCCTGATTTCCTAACCAAGGGATCAGAGCGCAGGGGCCATCCTCCTTGTACCTGTTACCTGCACCGTAAAGTAAAGCTAAGTTTGTGGAAGGCGTCCAAGTATCGGTGCCACACCAATCCTTAGGGCCGGGTACAAGCCAATTACCAGCTGTGGGCTGAGCTGCTGTGGGCTCCTGCCTGCCGCTATCGGCCCTGCTGACCTGCAGGGATGGGACGCGGCCCTTTGCCCCACAGAGGAGAACTGCTCAGCGAAGAGCAGAGGCAACACAACCGCAGCGATGTGGGAACTGTTCGTGGCTTCCTTCCGCTCAGAGCGAAATTCAGCGACGCCAACATCGAAGCCCTAAGGAGATGAGGATAAGAGGGCTCTGCTCCCAGGCGTGTGACACTGCCCGCCTTTGTGGGACAGATGTGAGGGAAGAGAACTGAGGAGAAAGCAAAGCTGGGCTGAAAGACTTTTTTCTTTAAAAAGAAAGAACAAAATGAATATGATCCTGAAAGAACAACTGTTCCTTTCAAAGCTGTTAGTTTAGGAAGCTCGCTGTAGAAGGGAACATTTCTGATATGTGGTTGCTGGTTTCCAAGCAACAGCTGAGCCCTGCTCCACTGCCGGCAGCCTGCACTCCCAGCCGGGCTGCGCCGACGGCGCCACGGGCAGCACCGCAACGGCTGCGGGCACAGCAGGGAGCAGCATGGAGCTGGGAGCAGAGCGGGGCTCCAAAAGTGACGGCAGAAACGAGGCTGCTGCCCCGCACAGGGCAGGGGCTGGCAGAGGAACCGGCAAAGGAAAAGCAGAAGCCCAACAGGACAGAATTGCAACAGCAGAGCTCTAGTTTATGTGAGGGTATGTAAGAGCATAGTTCAACGTGAGTTACCCAAACAGTTCTGAACTGAAGAATTCTCATATCCTTTGGGTACACTGAAGTTATGTGCAGGTACAGGAAAACGGCATTGTGGACATCTGAGAAAAGGTTTCATTGCATTTCCCTACGGAGTGCTCCTCTATTTGACGCTGTTAACTGTCACTAATAGCGTTCTTATTTCCTCACGTAGATCCATTGCACTCTTTGCAAACCACCAGGCAACCATGCAAACACAGAAGCCTGCTTTGCACATCTCTGATGCCCGTTGGTTCTGCTGATCGTCTCCAGCTCCCTGTTTCTCTACAACCTATCCTTCCACATCTCTTCACGACACTGCCCCTCATCCTTCGTGATCCTCAACTCTTTGGATCCATCCCTATGCTTTGCCACAGTTGCTTGTGATGCACTTAAAACTGGAGGGAAGGGACAGCTTGCCACAGAAAACCTAACTGGCCAACTCAATAGCCTAATTCATAGGCACCAATGACAGCAGACACTGCTGTGATTCAGCGACGTCTCTCTTCAAAGCTGGAGAAAGGTGGTGGTAGCAGTAAGGCCAGCATGCAAAGCACACCACATTGCATCCTGATACCCTGACTTCATTTAATGTCTGAATCAGTGCAGTCGTGGCTGTGCTGGGCACTCAGGGCTCACTAATTGCTGCTGCCACTTCCTGATAATGAATCGAGTCCAGTGCTTTTCTCTACAGAATCTGCAGAGGCTTCTTAGAGGCACTGATGGTGTTTATGGTACAGACATTCAGGCATTCAAATGTTTATTACTCAGGTGACTTTCTATATACTCAAGTTTACTATCGTCCACTAAAAATAAAGAAGCAGCTATTACTTAACCTGTCAGAAGCCTGAGCCTTCAGGCAGTAATAGAAGCAGCTCATTTGATGGAAGCTGCGAGCACCTCCAATTGAGCCTCCACTGAAGTGCAGCCCTGGGTCTGAGCAGGGGAACAACCCCCGCTGAGCAAACAGAGCAGAGCAGAGCAGAGCCAGGCCTGCCCTAGCCTGGTCATGGCACAGAGTGCTGGTGGAGCTGCAGGCACTATGGCCTTCCTTCTCCACAAACAACTGCACATAATACAGGTTGCAGACATCAAAAGGCAGCACTCAGGAAAACATCACGACTTTAAGCTGTTTTCTGAGGCTGGAAACCACTCACAGAGGAAGGACAAAGACAGCAAGGTGCTTGGGGCAGGGACTGTGTCTCTCCCTGAGCCCAGCACAAAGGGACTCTCCGCCTGGACACAATGCCAGGAAGGAACAGACATTCCAGTTACGTTTGAAGGCGCTCAAACAGCAGGAAGCCCTCAGGCCCACGGGCTGCGATTGCCAGCACGCCGTTTTCCCCATTCCGTCTGCAGTCCCCGAGGTTGGTGCCCTGCACTCCCTCATGCTCTGATCCCCCAGGCCAGGCTCCCTGCAGCCGGCTGCCCACCTTCACCGCTCCCTACTCCGCTCCTCAGCCTGCACACGCTGCGACACGTGGCTCTGCTGTACCTCAGGCAATCTCCTGTAATGAGGGCTGTTAGTCCCCAGATCACAATCAAATCACCTCAAAGATTATGGGTTCACAGAACGGTATATTTTCTGAACACATATTGCAGAGCACAATCCATTAGCAAACCAGACGTGCTACTCTGTTATTTGAATCTGAATCTCTGAGTAGTGCTTTTAGCAAATTTACTTTTCTCAGCCACTTAAGAATAATTCCTTTGCATCACCATTGTATCTTTAAGGTCAGTTCAAACGATCCCCTATATTTAGTTGCTTTTGCATGAAGCTGAAAGCACAAAGACTGGCAGAGATCAGCTAAATGCTCATTTTTGCTGTAAAGCTAGCCACAGATTCTCTCCCAGAAGTCACTGTCGCGTGCCTGTGTGCTTCACACAGATCTGTGCCGATCCCCCGATCCTCCCCTCTGCGCTGACAGCACCGAGCTGCCTCATTCCCTGCCACTGCTGCAGAAAAGCCACGTCACCACCTCAGCTCTGTTCCACCAGTTCTGTTTCTCTTCCCAGGGATGGAACCACACCATCATCACTGCCGTGTGCAGCACTACGTGCAATCGCCATCTGTGCAGTTGGCACTTCTTCAAAAAATATTTATATATCTGTGGAACATACATGAACATAAATGAAACACGACAAAAACTGTAACAAAACATAATATGTGCCTGCAGTAAGGGAACAGCAACAAGTTCACAGTGTGACCTCCTCATTTCAGAAGCTTGCCATCAGACTGCCAGGGCCGCCTCACAGCCACCTGCAAGCTTGCTGCTGAACCATTCATGAGAACAAATGTTCCCCACGTCCAGCTGAACCAGGCCAGTCCCACGCTCCCATGCTACTGCTCTGGGTGATCCACCAGGCAGCGATGAGATGCACAGCTTACCCACGTGTGCAGAGTGCACTTTGTTTACTTCGAAGCTTCCCCTCGCTGCTTTATGTGATGTCCTGTCCAAACTGTGAAACAAAACAGCAGTGATCTCTAAGGCAACAACACTGGCCAAAACTCATCACTTTTACATGTTCTTTGACAGCACACTTCATTCTTTAACCAGCAGTTGAGCAGCAACAGCAGCAGCTGTAGTTACAGCAATCCTCACTGAAGCGGAAAGTCCTCTTCCACATTTCAAATTCCTTCAGAATTTGGAAAATCAACACAACTCTTCCTTACTACATCTCCTATATTTGCAGTGCATTTCACCTCCACTCAGACACTAGAAATGTGTTCCAAACCCTCATGTATGTTCTCCTTTCAGTTCTGCTCATTTATCTTCCAAAGGATCTTCCCTTCAAGCATATTATGTTAGTAGGCACAGCATCTGTCCTTCCACAGCCCTGCAGTGCAGAGCTGTGCCCCCAGCAGCAGCAGAGGGAACTCCAGAGCAGAGGGCTGATCTGTGCTGTGCCCTCCTGCACCGCACCGTGCGGAGCCATGCTGCATCCCCCAGAACTGCATGCACAGGGCATCCAATATGCTGCAACTGGGCTCTTCGTAAGTCATACTGCTGCTGTACAGATGAGCACCATTCTAGCATCTGCCTTTCTCTCACAGCTAAAACAAATTCAGGGGGATGTCCAAGGAAACAGGGATTCGTCACAGATCTGCCAAGTCCTCAACAAATAATGTACATGGCAGCTGAAATACCGGCAGCTCTAAAGCCACATTCATGTTTGCCAGTAGTTGTACTTGACTTAATAGTTTTCCCTATACTAAGCATCATATGACATTTATATAATGAAATCACCAATTCTGAAAAAAGAACAATGTTGTCAACCACCACACTCAGTGGCTGCTTTGCTCAGTCATTTCATGAAATAATTGAAAATCATAGGTATCACACATAGTGTCTAACCCCCAACTATTCAGAATAAAAAAAACCCCAAGATAACTATTTTTCACATTATTTTCATTTATGAAACCACACAGTCTTTCAGATCATTTCTTGAAACCACACGAACAAAAACCCATCCGTGATCTCCGTACCCGTACAGCTGAGGCTGTTACCTGAAGTGACTGAAAGTTGGAGCCATTCAGCACAGGAAATGCTTCCACAACAGGGTTCTAAAAGCAGTGCCACTCACTGCAGAATTTCTGCACTGTATTTTGTGCAACAAACAAGCAGAGGTATCAAGCAGAGGAACAAAGTGCTCAGGATTTTACTCAGCTGTGCAGTGCTTCCACCTGCCATTCATTCCACCAAATGACTGATTTCACAACACGACCATAACACATGTGCTTTGTTTTCCTACTTTTTGCCCCCTTTGTCATGGCGTTATTAAACTTTTTTTTTTTCACATGCACAAACTGCCCAGCTTTTAATGTTTCTTATGCTCATTTTCACAGCATTTTGCCATAAGCCATCAGATAATCTCTCACATTCAGGATCCAATCCATTTCCCTTGTAATTTAACAAGGGCTGCAGCCGGCACTTACACGGGCCTTATCGCGGTACAACTTCTCATACATAACAGGATGCCAGAGATGAGAAGACAAAAACACAACCATGTCCTGCAGCTCCAGGTCTGAGAACACATGACACAGTCAGTCCCTTCCCAGCAAGTGCTGCGCTGCGCCTCCCCCCACACAGCACACCATACCTCTCAGCTCTGCTCTGTGCACCTCTGCACCACGAATGCAGAGCCGTAATTACTGTGAATTCACGGTTAACCCAACGCCTGGCGTGCCCCTCACCGCTCACCCCTTACAGTCACTTTGCACCACCACACTCCCAGCGGCACCAGCACAGAGCGGAGCTGCTCCTGGGCAGCACCGGGGCCCAGGCATCGTCCCGCACACAGGGTGCAGCTGCAGGCAGTGAGGGGCAGCACCAGGGGGCACAGAACCCCGCCGGCACTGCGTGTGTCACCGCCCTGCCATCCCTGCAGGTGCTGAGAGACCGTGCTGGTTTGGGTCTTGAACAAACCAGCGGAACACAAACGGTTCCGTGATCTGTGCTGGCTGCTGCCGCCTGGGATGTGTGTCGTACTGCTGACACTCCGCAGGCTGATCCAGGAGCTGGGAAATTCTCAGCATCATTTCTCCTACATTGATTATTCTGAACTTCATTTCCTGCTGCTGCTTCACCTGGGCAGATTCCTGTAATCCAACTGATTTAGGCCCCTACCTACCCGTACACTGAAAAATGTCGTTACATTAAACATTTGATTAATTTTAGTAAAATTAACTTCCAACTTTTGCAACCACCAAGCTGTATGCACACACATTTAAAGGCTGGATGGGCTGCAGATGCACAGCTTACTGACAGAGAACATCTCCAGACACCGGTGTGTTAAAATTCCAACCCGTGTCCAGATTCTTGGTTACTCCCAACTCCAAATCCGGTGCACAGCTGCAGCCCTACCAACATATTCAGTTCCAGAAAATGTTTGCTAAGAGCAAAAGTGTATTTTTATTTCCCCATCTCATTGAGCGTGAAGGATCGTCAGGTGTATATAAAAGCTGTAACAGCTTGAAACCCTTTAATTTTCCCTCTTCAATTTCTGCACCCGACAGCTGCTGCAAACCTGCTCCTAGGACCTTCTGCCCACGATAAGGGGGTGCTCCACAGACAAAAGCAGCCCCCCTCTCCCACCCCCCGGCACTCCCAGCGTTACGGCCGTCCCGAGTCCCGCGCTCCAGCCCAAAGCCTGACTTGAAGATGCGAAGCTTCCGAGGTGCCCCAAAAGCACACGCAGCCGTACGGCGGCCGCCTATCCCCACGTAAGGACGGATGTTCTTAAAAGGAATCAGTAACTCTTCACGCGAGGAGGCAGCACAGACGAACTGCGCGTGCAGCGCTGCAGATCGCAATGACGCCCCGCAATGACGCCCCGCACCTCGCCGGGCGGCTCGGGGACCCCCGGGCAGGGCGGGGCTTCGCGGAGCCGCCTCCGCACGGAGCGGCAGCGCCCCTCGGCCGCTCCCCCGCCCCGCAGATCCGCGCGTGCACCGACACCCGCACGGCGACGGGCTGCGGGCCGTCGACGCCGAAGGCGCCCTGCTGAGCGCGGGCGGGGCGCCGCGGCCCGGCCC